>NC_091457.1:110000-302500 GCF_027789765.1 Dendropsophus ebraccatus | reverse complement strand
TATATATATGGGGGGTCAGGGGGTGTATATATATATATATGGGGGGTCAGGGGGTGTATATATATATATATGGGGGGTCAGGGGTGTATATATATATATATGGGGGGTCAGGGGGTGTATATATATATATGGGGGGTCAGGGGGTGTATATATATGGGGGGTCAGGGGGTGCATATATATATGGGGGGTCAGGGGGTGTATATATATATGGGGGGTCAGAGGGTGTATATATATGGGGGGGTAAGGGTGTGTGTGTATATATATGGGGGGTCAGGGGGTGTATATATATATGGGGGGTCAGGGGGTGTATATATATATGGGGGGTCAGGGGGTGTATATATATATGGGGTCAGGGGGTGTATATATATATGGGGGGTCAGGGGGTGTATATATATATATATGTGGGGTCAGGGGGTGTATATATATATATGGGGTGTGTATATATATATACGGGGGGACCTTAGGTCTCCGTTCACACTGGCGGCTTTCTCTCCCGGTCAGTGATGGTGGCTGATGACGGATGACAGCGCCGCCCGGTGCTCCCGGAGGGGGGGGGGGTGTATATATATATGGGGGGTCAGAGGGTGTATATATATATATGGGGGGTCAGAGGGTGTATATATATATATATATATATATATGGGGGGTCAGAGGGTGTATATATATATGGGGGGTCAGAGGGTGTATATATATATATGGGGGGTCAGGGGGTGTATATATATATATGGGGGGTCAGGGGGTGTATATATATATGGGGGGTCAGAGGGTGTATATATATTGGGGGGTCAGGGGGTGTATATATATATGGGGGGTCAGAGGGTGTATATATATATATGGGGGGTCAGAGGGTGTATATATATATATGGGGGGTCAGGGGGTGTATATATATATGGGGGGTCAGAGGGTGTATATATATTGGGGGGTCAGGGGGTGTATATATATATGGGGGGTCAGGGGGTGTATATATATATGGGGGGTCAGAGGGTGTATATATATTGGGGGGTCAGGGGGTGTATATATATGGGGGGTCAGGGGGTGTATATATATATGGGGGGTCAGAGGGTGTAGATATATATATATATATATATATATGGGGGGTCAGGGGGTGTGTGTGTATATATGGGGGGTCAGGGGGTGTATATATATATGGGGGGTCAGGGGGTGTGTATATATATATGGGGTCAGGGGGTGTATATATATATATATGGGGGGTCAGGGGGTATATATATATATGGGGTGTGTATATATATATGGGGTCAGGGGGTGTATATATATATGGGGGGTCAGGGGTGTATATATATATATGGGGTCAGGGGGTGTATATATATATGGGGGGTCAGGGGGTGTATATATATATGGGGTCAGGGGGTGTATATATATATGGGGGGTCAGGGGGTGTATATATATATATATGGGGGGTCAGGGGTTGTATATATATATATATGGGGTGTGTATATATATATACAGGGGGACCTTAGGTCTCCGTTCACACTGGCGGCTTTCTCTCCCGGTCAGTGATGGTGGCTGATGACGGATGACAGCGCCGCCCGGTGCTCCCGGAGGGGGGGGGGGGTGTATATATATGGGGGGGTAAGGGTGTGTGTGTATATATGGGGGGTCAGGGGGTGTATATATATATGGGGGGTCAGAGGGTGTATATATATATATGGGGGGTCAGGGGGTGTATATATATGGGGGGTCAGGGGGTGTATATATATGGGGGGGTAAGGGTGTGTGTGTATATATGGGGGGTCAGGGGGTGTATATATATGGGGGGTCAGGGGGTCTATATATATATATGGGGGGTCAGGGGGTGTATATATATATATATATGGGGGGTCAGGGGGTGTATATATATATATATGGGGGGTCAGGGGGTGTATATATATATATGGGGTCAGGGGGTGTATATATATATGGGGGGTCAGGGGGTGTATATATATGGGGGGTCAGGGGGTCTATATATATATATGGGGGGTCAGGGGGTGTATATATATGGGGGGTCAGGGGGTCTATATATATATATGGGGGGTCAGGGGGTGTATATATATATATATATATATGGGGTCAGGGGGTGTATATATATGGGGGGTCAGGGGGTCTATATATATATATGGGGGGTCAGGGGGTGTATATATATATATATATGGGGGGTCAGGGGGTGTATATATATATATATGGGGGGTCAGGGGGTGTATATATATATGGGGGGTCAGGGGGTGTATATATATATGGGGGGTCAGGGGGTGTATATATATATGGGGTCAGGGGGTGTATATATATATGGGGTCAGGGGGTGTATATATATATGGGGGGTCAGGGGGTGTATATATATATATGGGGTCAGGGGGTGTATATATATATGGGGGGTCAGGGGGTGTATATATATATATATGGGGGGTCAGGGGTTGTATATATATATATATGGGGTGTGTATATATATATACAGGGGGACCTTAGGTCTCCGTTCACACTGGCGGCTTTCTCTCCCGGTCAGTGATGGTGGCTGATGACGGATGACAGCGCCGCCCGGTGCTCCCGGAGGGGGTCAGGGGGTGTATATATATATATGGGGGGTCAGGGGGTGTATATATATATATGGGGGTGAGGGGGTGTATATATATATATGGGGGTCAGGGGGTGTATATATATATGGGGGGTCAGAGGGTGTGTATATATATATATATATATATATATATATATATATGGGGGGTCAGAGGGTGTATATATATATGGGGGGTCAGAGGGTGTATATATATGGGGGGTCAGGGGGTGTATATATATATATATATATGGGGGGTCAGGGGGTGTATATATATATGGGGGGTCAGAGGGTGTATATATATGGGGGGGTAAGGGTGTGTGTGTACATATTGGGGGTCAGGGGGTGTATATATATATGGGGGGTCAGGGGGTGTGTATATATATATATATGGGGTCAGGGGGTATATATATATATGGGGGGTCAGGGGGTGTATATATATATATGGGGTGTGTATATATATATACAGGGGGACCTTAGGTCTCCGTTCACACTGGCGGCTTTCTCTCCCGGTCAGTGATGGTGGCTGATGACGGATGACAGCGCCGCCCGGTGCTCCCGGAGGGGGTGGGGTGTATATATATATATATATATATGGGGGGTCAGGGGGTGTATATATATATGGGGGGTCAGAGGGTGTATATATATATATATATATATTTCCCTTACGTCCTCAGCAGCAGCACAAATGGGGAAGATCCTATCTTCCTGCAATGGTAGGACAGATGGTACTAATAAAAGATTGATTAGGAGCCCTATAAGAAGGCCATACAGACCCCTCCTCCTTGTGTTTTTTTCTGTCCTCCTGTGGGACAGGTGGTAGGAGAGGGAAGCAGGCTCAGGCCTATGTTTGTGTCTGACTTTCCTTTCCAAAGATTCTTCCTTTCCACATGGTCGTGTGGAGAGGGGAAATTGATAGAAATGTTGTTTTTCCTGCTCTGCTGTATCAGAGAGGAGATTATTTACTTTTTAGTAGAGTTATCACTCAGCTTCTCTGCTGTATGGAGCCGCTGTGTGAGGGAAGCCATGAAGCTGCTGCAGTAAGTATCATGGTGCTGCCAGATCTGTGTCCTCACCTGGGCGGCTGCTGCTGCAGTAAGTATCATGGTGCTGCCAGATCTGTGTCCTCACCTGGGCGGCTGCTGCAGTAAGTATCATGGTGCTGCCAGATCTGTGTCCTCACCTGGGCGGCTGCTGCAGTAAGTATCATGGTGCTGCCAGATCTGTGTCCTCACCTGGGCGGCTGCTGCAGTAAGTATCATGGTGCTGCCAGACCTGTGTCCTCACCTGGGCGGCTGCTGCAGTAAGTATCATGGTGCTGCCAGATCTGTGTCCTCACCTGGGCGGCTGCTGCTGCAGTAAGTATCATGGTGCTGCCAGATCTCTGTCCTCACCTGGGCGGCTGCTAATGTTTCTTGATACTTCAGCAAGGTAAGATATGCTGTTTTTTCTTTTAAGCTGGAAGCCTGGCATGTGTGTCAGGAGGATCATTGGATATATATATATATATATATATATATATATATATATGTTGTATGAGGCTTTTATGCCTCAAATGTTTCGTTTCAATGTCTTTCACTTTTTAACATTGGTTGTGCAAGTCCTGTTAGACTGCTTCACTATATGAGTGACCTATGTAACTATAGTGAGTATACATGAACACAGCTTTAAAGCTGCTAGTTGGGTATTTAGTACACCTGCTGTCTCATTATTTTCTCCAGTACTGCTACAATGAAGCTGTGAAACTGTGTATATGTGTGAACACAGTCCTAGAGCTGCTAATTGTGTACACCTGTTGCCTCATTACTTTCTATAGTACTGCCATCAGATGATGCAGTGAAGCTATAAAACTGTGTGTGTGCACACAACCCTAGAGCTGTTAGTTGTGCAGTGTGCACACCTACTGCCTGATTACTTTCTATAGTACTGCTACCAGATGATGCAGTGAAGCTCTGAAAGTGTATGTGAACACAGCCCTAGAGCTGCTAATTGTGCACACCTACTGCCTGATTACTTTCTATAGCACTGCTACAGATGATGCAGTGAAGCTATAAAACTGTGTGCACACAACCCTAGAGCTGCTAGTTGTGCAGTGTGCACACCTACTGCCTGATTACTTTCTATAGCACTGCTACCAGATGATGCAGTGAAGCTCTGAAACTGTATGTGAACACAGCCCTAGAGCTGCTAATTGTGTACACCTGTTGCCTCATTACTTTCTATAGTACTGCCATCGGATGATGCAGTGAAGCTATAAAACTGTGTGTTTGTGTGTGCACACAACCCTAGAGCTGCTATTTGTGCATTGTGAACACCTGCTGCCTAATTACTTTCTATAGTACTGCTACCAGATGATGCAGTGAAATTGTGTGTGTGAACACAGCCTTAGAATTGTAGTTGTGTATACCTGCGGTCTGATTATTTTTCCAGTATTTCTATCAGATGATACAATGAAGCTATAAAACTGTGTATGAACACGGCCTTAGAGTTATTGTGTAGTGGTAGATACACCTCCTGTCTAATAACTTTCACTAATACTGCTAACAGATGACGCAGTCACCCTATGGAGCGTCTGTGTGCTACTCCAGTGCTGCCATTTAAGAATGCAGTGAAGCTACTGTGTGTGAACACGGCCTTAGAATTGTTAGTTGTATACTATACGCCTGCTGTCTATTTACTTTCACTATACTGCTATCAGATGATACAGTGATCATGTGGACCTTCTGTGTGCTGACATTTAAGAATGCAGTGAAGCTACTGTGTGTGAACACTGCCTTAGAATTTAGTCGTGTACTATGTACACCTGCTGTTTAATTACCTTCACTAATACTGCTATCAGATGATGGTTATCATGTGGACCTTCTGTGTGCTGCTATTTAAGAATGCAGTGAAGTTATGAAGCCACCGTGTGTGAACATTGCCTTAGAATTGTAGTGTACTGTGTAACACCTGCTGTCTGATTTTTTTCACTATACTGCTATCAGATGATGCAGTGCCCTATGAAGCTACTGTGTGTGAACACAGCCTTAGAGTTGCTAGTTGTGTACGGGATACATCTATCTAATTACTTTCCCTAATACTGCTATCAGATTATATAGTGACCATATGGAGCTATGTGTGTGAGCACATGCTTAGAGCTGCTGGATGTGTACTGGATACACCTGCTATCTGATTACTTTCCCTAATACCGCCATCAGATGATACAGTAACCATATAGAGCTATGTGTGTGAGCAGATGCTTAGAGCTACTGGATGTGTACTGGATACACCTGCTATCTGACTACTTTCCCTAATACTGCTATCAGATTATATAGTGACCATATGGAGCTATGTGTGTGAGCACATGTACTGGATACACCTGCTGTCTGATTACTTTCCCTAATACTGCCATCAGATGATGCAGTGATTCTATGGAGCTTTTTTGCGCTGCTCCAGTGCTGCTATTTAAGAATGCAGTAAAGTTACTGTGTGTGAACATGGCCTTAGGATTGTAGATGTGTACTATCTGATTAGTACTGTTATCAGATAATGCAGTGACCTATGAAGCTACATCCTTAGAGATGCTGGATGTGTACTGTGTATACCTACAGTCTAATTACTCTGTAATACTGTGTACACCTGCTGTCTAGTTACTCTCTGTAATACTGATATCAGATGATGCAGTGACCCTATGGAGCTTCTGTGTACTGAAGGATGCAGTAAAGCTATGAAGCTGCTATGTGTGAACACCGCCTTAGGATTGCTGGTTGCATATTCAGTGCACCTGTGTGTCTGATTCCAGGCACTCTGCACTAGTCTGTTAGTCGGCCGGTCAGTCTGGCACAACTTCCATCCTTGGATGTAGCCGGATTCTAGTAACAGAACTTCTGGGGAAAAAGCTTTCTTGGCGTACAGATCCTGCAAGATTCCACTTTCAGGTGGCAGGGAATTCATTTGTGGATTGCAACTTTTTCTCAGAAGAGACAATGACTGCTTAAGATTTTACATCTGAATGATAATCTACAGGCTGAACTGGATGGAGTCCGAGGTCATGGCTCCTTCAGACGCACAAAGACCTTGTTCAAAAAAATAAAAAATAAATAAATAAAAAAAAAAAAAATAAATGTCTATATTACTATAGCTGAGCAGTATACTTGGCTGCCCGATCCCCGCAGTTTGGAGACTGGTCCTTCGTTGTAAGTGGGCAGATGTTCACTCCAATATAAAGATAGTTGGATCTGTATTGGACATTCTCATGAAAGTCCTTTTTTTCTTATGATCAGGTCCATTATCTGCCCCAGTCTAATAAGAGAAGGAACTTCTACTTTTGTTCCACATTCCGTAGGAATTCTAGTATGGAAGGTAAAGGAAAGAATCCTGCACAAGAAGGACCAGACGTCTCGGAGGCCTTGGGGATGGGAACAAGAACTTGTGACTACGTCTTTTCTGACAATTTATTTCCATAATGAGAGAGGTCTGTACCAGTGTTATATGATAGGAAAGGCTACCATATTGAATTTTGATCTGTGGGTCCCTCCTAGAGGGATGTTATCTGACCGTGTATACCTGTATACAGCCTCCTCTGAGAAAGCAGTTGTATGGAGGATTTATGCTCTGTAGTTCCCTCCTAGAAGAAGGACGTTATCTGGCCATGTATACCCGCATGTACCTGTCTACAGACAAAAGCTGCATATTCCTTTACATCAAGACCTTTTGTACAAGGCAACTGGCATTTTTTTCAATTTACAGCCCTTCTGTCTGGAATCATCTTGGCTCCATCTACAGTCACCAAGGTAATGTCTATTGTACTTTGACTGTTTGAGAAAATTGAAGCTCATCATTGTTTCTGGCATGGAACAATTCCTAGGGAGGAGAATAGATCCCCAGTCTGTGACTTACTTCCTCCAGAGATAATACAGAAGTGACACAAGTCTGGGTTCTCGGCACTCCCCAGTTGCTGTCACTTCATCTGATACCCTTGGGTCTTATGTCTACACTGGAAATAACACCCAGAGACAAGGATAGCTTTTTCCTGCTCAATGGCAGCAGTCTCCCAATAAAGTGGGTAGAGAAAACCATTGATATATCAAGCAGTGGGGCGCTTGTATGAGCAACGGGCAAAGGAGCCTTAATCACCATCAGAGATGTTGCTGGCATCCAACATATGAAGGGAATACTAGTCCACTTCAGCACACCAATCTATGGGAAGCTATCAGTATAAGATCAAAACCGCATCTAGGATGGCGCATATCGATCTTTATAGGGGCACTAACTCTGTATTATTACTACTGGAGGCAGGGGCATTTTGTCTGCTGGCAATCTATGCTGCGATGTAACCCTGTCGGAGGAACGGTCTCTGGACCAGAAGCTTTCTGGAAAATTGCATGGAGGAAAGACCTATTCCTATTCAAGGTTCAAATTGGAAAACCTTTTTTTCCTCACTCCTAAAAAGCCCAGAGTCTTGCAGAATCTGAGACAAGGTTGGGCCTTGGTCAGCCTCATTTGCCCCTATTGACCCAAGAGGGCATGGTTCACAATGGTGAGCCCCCTGCCTAAGAATCTTCTGGGAAGTCTCCCAGTCTCCCCAGCTACTGACTCAGAGTAGCAGAGATTACTCCCAGCGTCCCTGCCAGGTGTGGGCAGAGTCTAAAAATCTTGCAAGTAGCAAGTCTCTGGTTTCATGATGGCCTCTTATTATCTAAAAGCATGGCGCTGATTCCATAGGAATAATCTGGAGACTTCTGTATACCCTCAGTTAATAACTCAAGAGGGCAGGCTTGTCCGAAGCTTGACTGCCGTCAACAAGGTGGGAATTGATATGCTGTCAAAGTGGTGACCACTCTTCTGCAGTCCAGAGCCACAACTGCCTACAGAACCTACCTGAAGGTAAAGAAGATGTTTGAAGCCTGGTGGGTGAAAGTCTCTTCCACATCTCCATTGTTACAATCCATTACTCCTGCCAACACAGGAGAGAAGGCGCTTCATCCCTTAGATGTGGGAAGGGCTTGGAGCATGTATATTGAACGGACAAACTCCTTCAGGAAATCTAACCACTTGGTTTTATCCTTTGCAAGAAAAAACAAAGGATGCAAGTCATCCAAAGCTTCTCTGTCCAGATGGATAAGGGAAGTCATCTCCATATGCTACCAAGAAGCTGGATTACAGGTACCTGGTGCAATCAAGGCACATTCAATGAGGGCAATATCATCCACATGGGCTGAAAAAAGATCTGTACCCTTGGAACAAATATGCAGGACTGCTTCATGGTCGTCCGTCAATACCTTTGTCAAGCACTATAGACTAGATATTCACAAGTCAACCAGTTTTTGGCTCAGCCATTCTGTCTTCTGTAATGTAATGGCCCTCCCTAGTCTGTTTTCATAGCTTGCTATATCCCCATTTGTGCTGCTGCTGAGGACGTAAGGGAAAGGATAATTTTTTACTCACCGTAAATTTTCTTTCCTGTAGTCCGAAGCAGCAGCACAGACTTCCCGCCCTGATTTAAACAAACTATTATTTATGCAGCATACCTTGATTGTTTTAATGCCTTATTAACTAAGTTTTATTATGAATTTTAAATTTTTTTGTCGTTAGAATTGACACAAGGAGGAGGGGTCTGTATGGCCTTCTTATAGGGCTCCTAATCAATCTTTTATTAGTACCATCTGTCCTACCATTGCAGGAAGATAGGATCTTCCCCATTTGTGCTGCTGCTTCGGACTACAGGAAAGAAAATTTACGGTGAGTAAAAAATTATCCTATATATATGGGGGTCAGGGGGTGTATATATATATATGGGGGGTCAGGGGGTGTATATATATATGGGGGGTCAGAGGGTGTATATATATATATGGGGGGTCAGGGGGTGTATATATATATATATGTGGGGTCAGGGGTTGTGTATATATATATATATGGGGTGTGTATATATATATACAGGGGGACCTTAGGTCTCCGTTCACACTGGCGGCTTTCTCTCCCAGTCAGTGATGGTGGCTGATGACGGATGACAGCGCCGCCCGGTGCTCCCGGAGGGGGGGGTGTATATATATATGGGGGGTCAGGGGGTGTATATATATATGGGGGGTCAGAGGGTGTGTATATATATATGGGGTCAGGGGGTGTATATATATATGGGGTCAGGGGGTGTATATATATATGGGGGGTCAGGGGGTGTATATATATATATATATGTGGGGTCAGGGGGTGTATATATATATATATGGGGTGTGTATATATATATATACAGGGGGACCTTAGGTCTCCGTTCACACTGGCGGCTTTCTCTCCCGGTCAGTGATGGTGGCTGATGACGGATGACAGCGCCGCCCGGTGCTCCCGGAGGGGGGGGGGGTGTATATATATATATATATGGGGGGGTCAGGGGGTGTATATATATATATGGGGGGTCAGGGGGTGTATATATATATGGGGGGTCAGAGGGTGTATATATATATATATATATATATATATATATATATATATATATATATATATATATGGGGTCAGGGGGTGTATATATATATGGGGGGTCAGGGGGTGTATATATATATATATATATATATATATATATATATATATATATATATATATATATATATATGGGGTCAGGGGGTGTATATATATATGGGGGGTCAGGGGGTGTGTATATATATATATGGGGTCAGGGGGTGTATATATATATATATGTGGGGTCAGAGGGTGTATATATATATGGGGGGTCAGAGGGTGTATATATATATATATATATGGGGGGTCAGGGGGTGTATATATATATGGGGGGTCAGAGGGTGTATATATATGGGGGGGGTAAGGGTGTGTGTGTATATATTGGGGGTCAGGGGGTGTATATATATATGGGGGGTCAGGGGGTGTGTATATATATATGGGGTCAGGGGGTGTATATATATGTGGGGTCAGGGGGTGTATATATATATATATGGGGTGTGTATATATATATATATACAGGGGGACCTTAGGTCTCCGTTCACACTGGCGGCTTTCTCTCCCGGTCAGTGATGGTGGCTGATGACGGATGACAGCGCCGCCCGGTGCTCCCGGAGGGGGGGGGGGGTGTATATATATATATATATATGGGGGGGTCAGGGGGTGTATATATATATATATGGGGGGTCAGGGGGTGTATATATATATATGGGGGGTCAGGGGGTGTATATATATATATGGGGGGTCAGGGGGTGTATATATATATATATATATATATATGGGGGGGTCAGGGGGTGTATATATATATATGGGGGGTCAGGGGGTGTATATATATATGGGGGGTCAGGGGGTGTATATATATATATGGGGGGTCAGGGGGTGTGTGTATATATATGGGGTCAGGGGGTGTATATATATATGGGGGGTCAGGGGGTGTATATATATATATATATGGGGGGTCAGGGGGTGTATATATATATGGGGGGTCAGGGGGTGTATATATATATATGGGGGGTCAGGGGGTGTATATATGGGGGGTCAGGGGGTGTATATATATATGGGGGGTCAGGGGGTGTATATATATATATATGGGGTGTGTATATATATATATATACGGGGGCACCTTAGGTCTCCGTTCACACTGGCGGCTTTCTCTCCCGGTCAGTGATGGTGGCTGATGACGGATGACAGCGCCGCCCGGTGCTCCCGGAGGGGGGGGGGTGTATATATATATATATGGGGGGAGGGGCCGTCTCCTCCGCCGCACGGATCTCGCAGCCAGCAGCAGGACACCGGCAGGGAGCGCACCGAGCCGCACCTTGTCCTCCGGAGCTGTCCTTCAGCACCCGCCGGCAGCATGGAGCGGCGCCCCGGGCTCTAGCATCAGACATGCCCGATAGACACCGGCGACATGGGCCAAGGGGACGACACCGACCGCATCGTGATCAACGTGGGCGGAACGCGGCACCAGACCTACCGGAGCACCCTGCGCACCCTGCCCGGGACCCGGCTGGCCTGGCTGGCTGAGCCCGACGCCCACAGCCACTTCGACTACGACCCCCGGGCGGACGAGTTCTTCTTCGACCGTCACCCCGGGGTGTTCGCCCACATCCTGAACTATTACCGGACCGGTAAGCTGCACTGCCCGGCGGACGTGTGCGGGCCCCTGTACGAGGAGGAGCTCGCCTTCTGGGGCATCGACGAGACCGACGTGGAGCCGTGCTGCTGGATGACTTACCGGCAGCACCGGGACGCCGAGGAAGCCCTGGACAGCTTCGGCGGGGGCCCCGTGGACCTTGGCGGCTCCGAGGACGCAGACGGGGACGGCACCGGGGACTCGGGAGACGGAGAGGACGAGCTGGAGATGACAAAGCGGCTGGCGATGAGCGACTCACCGGACGGCAAAGCGGGAGGCGGGATGTGGCGGAGATGGCAACCGCGGATATGGGCGCTGTTCGAGGATCCCTACTCCTCCCGGTATGCCCGGGTAAGTGGCGGCACCGGGACCGGGAGACCGAGACAGGGACCGAGACAGGGACCGGGAGACCGAGACAGGGACCGGGAGACCGAGACAGGGACCGGGACAGGGACCGGGAGGCCGAGACAGGGACCGGGAGACCGAGACAGGGACCGAGACAGGGACCGGGAGACCGAGACAGGGACCGGGAGACCGAGACAGGGACCGGGACAGGGACCGGGAGGCTGCGAGAGACCATAGGCTGTATAACATGGTCCTGACACACTGTAACAGACCATAGGCTGCTGTATAACATGGCCCTGACACACTGTAACAGACCATAGGCTGCGGTATAACATGGCCCTGACACACTGTAACAGACCATAGGCTGCGGTATAACATGGCCCTGACACACTGTAACAGACTATAGGCTGCTGTATAACATGGTCCTGACACACTGTAACAGACCATAGGCTGCTGTATAACATGGCCCTGACACACTGTAACAGACCATAGGCTGCTGTATAACATGGTCCTGACACACTGTAACAGACCATAGGCTGCGGTATAACATGGCCCTGACACACTGTAACAGACCATAGGCTGTATAACATGGTCCTGACACACTGTAACAGACCATAGGCTGCTGTATAACATGGTCCTGACACACTGTAACAGACCATAGGCTGCTGTATAACATGGTCCTGACACACTGTAACAGACCATAGGCTGCGGTATAACATGGTCCTGACACACTGTAACAGACCATAGGCTGCTGTATAACATGGTCCTGACACACTGTAACAGACCATAGGCTGCGGTATAACATGGTCCTGACACACTGTAACAGACCATAGGCTGCTGTATAACATGGCCCTGACACACTGTAACAGACCATAGGCTGCTGTATAACATGGCCCTGACACACTGTAACAGACCATAGGCTGCGGTATAACATGGTCCTGACACACTGTAACAGACTATAGGCTGTATAACATGGCCCTGACACACTGTAACAGACCATAGGCTGCTGTATAACATGGTCCTGACACACTGTAACAGACCATAGGCTGTATAACATGGTCCTGACACACTGTAACAGACCATAGGCTGCTGTATAACATGGTCCTGACACACTGTAACAGACCATAGGCTGCGGTATAACATGGCCCTGACACACTGTAACAGACCATAGGCTGCGGTATAACATGGTCCTGACACACTGTAACAGACCATAGGCTGCTGTATAACATGGCCCTGACACACTGTAACAGACCATAGGCTGCGGTATAACATGGCCCTGACACACTGTAACAGACCATAGGCTGCGGTATAACATGGTCCTGACACACTGTAACAGACCATAGGCTGCGGTATAACATGGCCCTGACACACTGTAACAGACCATAGGCTGCGGTATAACATGGCCCTGACACACTGTAACAGACCATAGGCTGCGGTATAACATGGCCCTGACACACTGTAACAGACCATAGGCTGCTGTATAACATGGCCCTGACACACTGTAACAGACCATAGGCTGCGGTATAACATGGCCCTGACACACTGTAACAGACCATAGGCTGCTGTATAACATGGCCCTGACACACTGTAACAGACCATAGGCTGCTGTATAACATGGCCCTGACACACTGTAACAGACCATAGGCTGTATAACATGGTCCTGACACACTGTAACAGACCATAGGCTGCTGTATAACATGGCCCTGACACACTGTAACAGACCATAGGCTGTATAACATGGCCCTGACACACTGTAACAGACCATAGGCTGCGGTATAACATGGCCCTGACACACTGTAACAGACCATAGGCTGCTGTATAACATGGTCCTGACACACTGTAACAGACCATAGGCTGCTGTATAACATGGCCCTGACACACTGTAACAGACCATAGGCTGCTGTCTAACATGGTCCTGACACACTGTAACAGACCATAGGCTGCTGTATAACATGGTCCTGACACACTGTAACAGACCATAGGCTGCTGTATAACATGGCCCTGACACACTGTAACAGACCATAGGCTGCTGTATAACATGGTCCTGACACACTGTAACAGACCATAGGCTGCTGTATAACATGGCCCTGACACACTGTAACAGACCATAGGCTGCTGTATAACATGGTCCTGACACACTGTAACAGACCATAGGCTGCTGTATAACATGGCCCTGACACACTGTAACAGACCATAGGCTGCGGTATAACATGGCCCTGACACACTGTAACAGACCATAGGCTGCTGTATAACATGGCCCTGACACACTGTAACAGACCATAGGCTGCTGTATAACATGGCCCTGACACACTGTAACAGACCATAGGCTGCGGTATAACATGGCCCTGACACACTGTAACAGACCATAGGCTGCGGTATAACATGGCCCTGACACACTGTAACAGACTATAGGCTGCGGTATAACATGGCCCTGACACACTGTAACAGACCATAGGCTGCGGTATAACATGGCCCTGACACACTGTAACAGACCATAGGCTGCTGTATAACATGGTCCTGACACACTGTAACAGACCATAGGCTGCGGTATAACATGGCCCTGACACACTGTAACAGACCATAGGCTGTATAACATGGTCCTGACACACTGTAACAGACCATAGGCTGCTGTATAACATGGTCCTGACACACTGTAACAGACCATAGGCTGCTGTATAACATGGTCCTGACACACTGTAACAGACCATAGGCTGCGGTATAACATGGCCCTGACACACTGTAACAGACCATAGGCTGCGGTATAACATGGCCCTGACACACTGTAACAGACCATAGGCTGCTGTATAACATGGTCCTGACACACTGTAACAGACCATAGGCTGCTGTATAACATGGTCCTGACACACTGTAACAGACCATAGGCTGCTGTATAACATGGCCCTGACACACTGTAACAGACCATAGGCTGCTGTATAACATGGCCCTGACACACTGTAACAGACCATAGGCTGTATAACATGGCCCTGACACACTGTAACAGACCATAGGCTGTATAACATGGTCCTGACACACTGTAACAGACCATAGGCTGTATAACATGGTCCTGACACACTGTAACAGACCATAGGCTGCTGTATAACATGGTCCTGACACACTGTAACAGACCATAGGCTGCTGTATAACATGGCCCTGACACACTGTAACAGACCATAGGCTGTATAACATGGTCCTGACACACTGTAACAGACCATAGGCTGTATAACATGGTCCTGACACACTGTAACAGACCATAGGCTGCGGTATAACATGGTCCTGACACACTGTAACAGACCATAGGCTGCTGTATAACATGGTCCTGACACACTGTAACAGACCATAGGCTGCTGTATAACATGGCCCTGACACACTGTAACAGACCATAGGCTGTATAACATGGCCCTGACACACTGTAACAGACCATAGGCTGCTGTATAACATGGCCCTGACACACTGTAACAGACCATAGGCTGCGGTATAACATGGCCCTGACACACTGTAACAGACCATAGGCTGCTGTATAACATGGCCCTGACACACTGTAACAGACCATAGGCTGCGGTATAACATGGTCCTGACACACTGTAACAGACCATAGGCTGCGGTATAACATGGCCCTGACACACTGTAACAGACCATAGGCTGCTGTATAACATGGTCCTGACACACTGTAACAGACCATAGGCTGCGGTATAACATGGCCCTGACACACTGTAACAGACCATAGGCTGCTGTATAACATGGCCCTGACACACTGTAACAGACCATAGGCTGCGGTATAACATGGCCCTGACACACTGTAACAGACCATAGGCTGTATAACATGGCCCTGACACACTGTAACAGACCATAGGCTGCTGTATAACATGGTCCTGACACACTGTAACAGACCATAGGCTGCGGTATAACATGGCCCTGACACACTGTAACAGACCATAGGCTGTATAACATGGCCCTGACACACTGTAACAGACCATAGGCTGCTGTATAACATGGTCCTGACACACTGTAACAGACCATAGGCTGCTGTATAACATGGCCCTGACACACTGTAACAGACCATAGGCTGTATAACATGGCCCTGACACACTGTAACAGACCATAGGCTGCGGTATAACATGGCCCTGACACACTGTAACAGACCATAGGCTGCTGTATAACATGGCCCTGACACACTGTAACAGACCATAGGCTGCGGTATAACATGGCCCTGACACACTGTAACAGACCATAGGCTGCTGTATAACATGGCCCTGACACACTGTAACAGACCATAGGCTGCTGTATAACATGGCCCTGACACACTGTAACAGACCATAGGCTGTATAACATGGCCCTGACACACTGTAACAGACCATAGGCTGCGGTATAACATGGCCCTGACACACTGTAACAGACCATAGGCTGCTGTATAACATGGCCCTGACACACTGTAACAGACCATAGGCTGCTGTATAACATGGCCCTGACACACTGTAACAGACCATAGGCTGTATAACATGGCCCTGACACACTGTAACAGACCATAGGCTGCTGTATAACATGGCCCTGACACACTGTAACAGACCATAGGCTGTATAACATGGCCCTGACACACTGTAACAGACTATAGGCTGCTGTATAACATGGCCCTGACACACTGTAACAGACCATAGGCTGCTGTATAACATGGTCCTGACACACTGTAACAGACCATAGGCTGCGGTATAACATGGCCCTGACACACTGTAACAGACCATAGGCTGCGGTATAACATGGCCCTGACACACTGTAACAGACCATAGGCTGCTGTATAACATGGCCCTGACACACTGTAACAGACCATAGGCTGCTGTATAACATGGCCCTGACACACTGTAACAGACCATAGGCTGCGGTATAACATGGCCCTGACACACTGTAACAGACCATAGGCTGCGGTATAACATGGCCCTGACACACTGTAACAGACCATAGGCTGTATAACATGGCCCTGACACACTGTAACAGACCATAGGCTGCTGTATAACATGGCCCTGACACACTGTAACAGACCATAGGCTGCTGTATAACATGGCCCTGACACACTGTAACAGACCATAGGCTGCGGTATAACATGGCCCTGACACACTGTAACAGACCATAGGCTGCGGTATAACATGGCCCTGACACACTGTAACAGACTATAGGCTGCTGTATAACATGGCCCTGACACACTGTAACAGACCATAGGCTGCTGTATAACATGGTCCTGACACACTGTAACAGACCATAGGCTGCGGTATAACATGGCCCTGACACACTGTAACAGACCATAGGCTGCGGTATAACATGGCCCTGACACACTGTAACAGACCATAGGCTGCTGTATAACATGGCCCTGACACACTGTAACAGACCATAGGCTGCTGTATAACATGGTCCTGACACACTGTAACAGACCATAGGCTGCTGTATAACATGGCCCTGACACACTGTAACAGACCATAGGCTGCGGTATAACATGGCCCTGACACACTGTAACAGACCATAGGCTGCGGTATAACATGGCCCTGACACACTGTAACAGACCATAGGCTGCGGTATAACATGGCCCTGACACACTGTAACAGACCATAGGCTGCGGTATAACATGAATGTGTAGTATTCCTGCAGGCTGGCGGGGCCGTGGTTCATCAGCTTCCTATAATGACAGGAGGAGCGCTGCTCCGGAGCCAGTAATGACCTTCCCTGATCAGAGGACACAGCACTAGCTGCACGGATATCCTATGTTCTGGCTGTCAGTGACCTAAGGTTCCTCTGCACTGACTGCTGAAGGGTCAGTCCTATGTTCTGGCTGTCAGTGACCTAAGGTTCCTCTGCACTGACTGCTGAAGGGTCAGTCCTATGTTCTGGCTGTCAGTGACCTAAGGTTCCTCTGCACTGACTGCTGAAGGGTCAGTCCTATGTTCTGGCTGTCAGTGACCTAAGGTTCCTCTGCACTGACTGCTGAAGGGTCAGTCCTATGTTCTGGCTGTCAGTGACCTAAGGTTCCTCTGCACTGACTGCTGAAGGGTCAGTCCTATGTTCTGGGTGTCGGTGACTTAAGGTTCCTCTGCACTGACTGCTGAAGGGTCAGTCCTATGTTCTGGTTGTCTGTGACCTAAGGTTCTTCTGCACTGACTGCTGAAGGGTCAGTCCTATGTTCTGGCTGTCGGTGACCTAAGGTTCTTCTGCACTGACTGCTGAAGGGTCAGTCCTATGTTCTGGCTGTCGGTGACCTAAGGTTCTTCTGCACTGACTGCTGAAGGGTCAGTCCTATGTTCTGGGTGTCAGTGACCTAAGGTTCCTCTGCACTGACTGCTGAAGGGTCAGTCCTATGTTCTGGGTGTCGGTGACCTAAGGTTCCTCTGCACTGACTGCTGAAGGGTCAGTCCTATGTTCTGGGTGTCAGTGACCTAAGGTTCCTCTGCACTGACTGCTGAAGGGTCAGTCCTATGTTCTCCCTGTCAGTGACCTAAGATTCTTCTGCACTGACTGCTGAAGGGTCAGTCCTATGTTCTGGGTGTCGGTGACCTAAGGTTCCTCTGCACTGACTGCTGAAGGGTCAGTCCTATGTTCTGGCTGTCAGTGACCTAAGGTTCCTCTGCACTAACTGCTGAAGGGTCAGTCCTATGTTCTGGCTGTCGGTGACCTAAGGTTCTTCTGCACTGACTGCTGAAGGGTCAGTCCTATGTTCTGGCTGTTAGTGACCTAAGGTTCCTCTGCACTGACTGCTGAAGGGTCAGTCCTCTGTTCTGGCTGTCAGTGACCTAAGGTTCCTCTGCACTGACTGCTGAAGGGTCAGCCCTATGTTCTGGGTGTCAGTGACCTAAGGTTCCTCTGCACTGACTGCTGAAGGGTCAGTCCTATGTTCTGGCTGTTAGTGACCTAAGGTTCCTCTGCACTGACTGCTGAAGGGTCAGTCCTATGTTCTGGCTGTCAGTGACCTAAGGTTCCTCTGCACTGACTGCTGAAGGGTCAGTCCTATGTTCTGGCTGTCAGTGACCTAAGGTTCCTCTGCACTGACTGCTGAAGGGTCAGTCCTATGTTCTGGCTGTCGGTGACCTAAGGTTCTTCTGCACTGACTGCTGAAGGGTCAGTCCTATGTTCTGGGTGTCGGTGACCTAAGGTTCTTCTGCACTGACTGCTGAAGGGTCAGTCCTCTGTTCTGGCTGTCAGTGACCTAAGGTTCCTCTGCACTGACTGCTGAAGGGTCAGTCCTATGTTCTGGCTGTCAGTGACCTAAGGTTCCTCTGCACTGACTGCTGAAGGGTCAGTCCTATGTTCTGGGTGTCGGTGACCTAAGGTTCCTCTGCACTGACTGCTGAAGGGTCAGTCCTATGTTCTGGCTGTCAGTGACCTAAGGTTCCTCTGCACTGACTGCTGAAGGGTCAGTCCTATGTTCTGGCTGTCGGTGACCTAAGGTTCTTCTGCACTGACTGCTGAAGGGTCAGTCCTATGTTCTGGGTGTCGGTGACCTAAGGTTCTTCTGCACTGACTGCTGAAGGGTCAGTCCTCTGTTCTGGCTGTCAGTGACCTAAGGTTCCTCTGCACTGACTGCTGAAGGGTCAGTCCTATGTTCTGGCTGTCAGTGACCTAAGGTTCCTCGGCACTGACTGCTGAAGGGTCAGTCCTATGTTCTCCCTGTCAGTGACCTAAGATTCTTCTGCACTGACTGCTGAAGGGTCAGTCCTATGTTCTGGCTGTCGGTGACCTAAGGTTCTTCTGCACTGACTGCTGAAGGGTCAGTCCTATGTTCTGGGTGTCAGTGACCTAAGGTTCCTCTGCACTGACTGCTGAAGGGTCAGTCCTCTGTTCTGGCTGTCAGTGACCTAAGGTTCCTCTGCACTGACTGCTGAAGGGTCAGTCCTATGTTCTGGGTGTCAGTGACCTAAGGTTCCTCTGCACTGACTGCTGAAGGGTCAGTCCTATGTTCTCCCTGTCAGTGACCTAAGGTTCCTCTGCACTGACTGCTGAAGGGTCAGTCCTATGTTCTGGCTGTCAGTGACCTAAGGTTCCTCTGCACTGACTGCTGAAGGGTCAGTCCTATGTTCTGGCTGTCAGTGACCTAAGGTTCCTCTGCACTGACTGCTGAAGGGTCAGTCCTATGTTCTCCCTGTCATTGACCTAAGGTTCCTCTGCACTGACTGCTGAAGGGTTAATCCTATGTTCTGGGTGTCAGTGACCTAAGGTTCTTCTGCACTGACTGCGGAAGGGTCAGTCCTATGTTCTGGGTGTCAGTGACCTAAGGTTCCTCTGCACTGACTGCTGAAGGGTCAGTCCTATGTTCTGGGTGTCAGTGACCTAAGGTTCCTCTGCACTGACTGCTGAAGGGTCAGTCCTATGTTCTCCCTGTCAGTGACCTAAGGTTCCTCTGCACTGACTGCTGAAGGGTCAGTCCTATGTTCTGGGTGTCAGTGACCTAAGGTTCCTCTGCCCTGGCTGCTGAAGGGTTAATCCTATGTTCTAGGTATAAAGATCCAGAAGTTCCGCAGCTCTTACTGCTGAAGGGTTGATCAGATGTTAGGGTAGGTTGACACCACGGAATCCGGTGGATCCCATCGCTAGTACTCGCTTGTGGCCGTGCAGAGACACCATTCTATGGCCGGGCCGATTCTATCCGCCAAAAGTATTGACACACCAGTTCTTTCGGAGGAACGCGGAACCGGCCGGCCATAGAATAGTGTCTCTGGCCAGGGCGGGTATGCGCGCCGCTGTGAACCGGTACGAGCCACGGAATCTGCCGGAACTTATCTGTGTGGATTCCGTAGTGTGAACCTACCCTCATAGGTATAATTAGAGGTTCCCCAGCTCTGGCTGCTGGAGGGTTAATCAGATGTTCTAGGTATAAACAGAGGTACTCTGCTCTGGCTGCTGGAGGGTTCTAGGTATATTTAGAGGTTCCCCAGCTCTGGCCGATGTTCCAGTGTTATGGTTGGGATCCGCTGTCCATCGGGCCGGTGCAGAAACGTTTCTGCGGAGATGGACCTTGAAGCGTCCTTGGTGAAGGTTCTCTCTTCCTGGCAGTCAGTCATCCGCTGGCAGCATGGCCCTCTGGGGGGGGGGGGGGGGGCGCCATCTGGGGGGATATCTCACCGCCGTGGAACACCGGACGATTCTCCACGCGGAATGGCAGAGCCGGATTCCCAGGACACTCCAAGGGGCGTCAGCGGCGGCCCCAACCAGAGCTAGCGTAATACCGAGAACAATACCACCCTGTCACCCCACCATCCCCCAACAATGCATAGAACCCATTCTAAGAACCCTAAACCTATACAAAGTACACCTGCTCTACTGTGGAACCCCAACTCTACACATAGAACCCTAACCTATACAAAGTACACCTGCTCTACTATGGAACCCCAACTCTACACATAGAACCCTAACCTATACAAAGTACACCTGCTCTACTGTGGAACCCCAACTCTACACATAGAACCCTAACCTATACATAGTATACCTGCTCTACTGTGGAACCCCAACTCTACACATAGAACCCTAACCTATACAAAGTACACCTGCTCTACTGTGGAACCCCAACTCTACACATAGAACCCTAACCTATACAAAGTACACCTGCTCTACTATGGAACCCCAACTCTACACATAGAACCCTAACCTATACATAGTATACCTGCTCTACTATGGAACCCCAACTCTACACATAGAACCCTAACCTATACATAGTACACCTGCTCTACTATGGAACCCCAACTCTACACATAGAACCCTAACCTATACAAAGTACACCTGCTCTACTATGGAACCCCAACTCTACACATAGAACCCTAACCTATACATAGTATACCTGCTCTACTGTGGAACCCCAACTCTACACATAGAACCCTAACCTATACAAAGTACACCTGCTCTACTATGGAACCCCAACTCTACACATAGAACCCTAACCTATACAAAGTACACCTGCTCTACTATGGAACCCCAACTCTACACATAGAACCCTAACCTATACATAGTATACCTGCTCTACTATGGAACCCCAACTCTACACATAGAACCCTAACCTATACAAAGTACACCTGCTCTACTATGGAACCCCAACTCTACACATAGAACCCTAACCTATACATAGTACACCTGCTCTACTATGGAACCCCAACTCTACACATAGAACCCTAACCTATACATAGTATACCTGCTCTACTATGGAACCCCAACTCTACACATAGAACCCTAACCTATACATAGTATACCTGCTCTACTATGGAACCCCAACTCTACACATAGAACCCTAACCTATACATAGTACACCTGCTCTACTATAGAAAGCCATATCCCTTGCAGTCTGTGCAGTCTTCTATGCAGACTATCACCCCCAGGCTGTGCAGTCCCCTATGCAGACTATCACCCCCAGGCTGTGCAGGCTTCTCTGCAGACTATCACCCCCAGAGGCCTCTCTGCAGACGGTTGCTCCTCATGGCTTAGACTGGTAATGAAGCTGTGAATTGCCTGTTACTGCAGTTTCCATGGTAACGGGTCGTCTTCGGGCAGCGCTGCTGCTCATCCTTCCCGCTGCACTCCTCACTAGTCTGGAGATTTGCCGGGATTGTGCGTTAACCCTCAGTGTTCCAGAGCAGATACAATCAGACGTTCTCTCCTCTATTGCTCCCTGCGGATTGATGGATCCAGGCGGGTAAATCTGATGCCGCTATAATGGGGCGACTAGTCATCCGTCTCCGCAGACATCACCTTCCCTCTAATGCTTATTCCTCGAAACTATTCCTGCTGGACACAAGGCGAGCGGTCATTATTATAAGGCTGCGCAGAGGATTTCAGGAAAGGTGTGCCCTGACCAAGAGCAAATGGGAAAAGTCACATTCATAAATAGACCGGACACTCCTCTAGTGATAATCCCTATGTGTATAACCGGTATCACTAGGAGCGGTCATACATGGACCGGACACCCTCTAGTGATTCCTATGTGTATAACAGATATCACTAGGAGCGGTCATACTGTACATGGACCGGACACTCCTTTAGTGATAATCCCTATGTGTATAACAGGTATCACTGGGAGCGGTCATACATGGACCGGACACTCCTCTAGTGATCCCTATGTGTATAACAGATATCACTAGGAGCGGTCATACATGGACCGGACACTCCTCTAGTGATAATCCCTATGTGTATAACCGGTATCACTAGGAGCGGTCATACATGGACCGGACACTCCTCTAGTGATAATCCCTATGTGTATAACAGATATCACTAGGAGCGGTCATACATGGACCGGACACTCCTCTAGTGATAATCCCTATGTGTATAACCGGTATCACTAGGAGCGGTCATACATGGACCGGACACTCCTCTAGTGATCCCTATGTGTATAACAGATATCACTAGGAGCGGTCATACATGGACCGGACACTCCTCTAGTGATAATCCCTATGTGTATAACCGGTATCACTAGGAGCGGTCATACATGGACCGGACACTCCTCTAGTGATCCCTATGTGTATAACAGATATCACTAGGAGCGGTCATACATGGACCGGACACTCCTCTAGTGATAATCCCTATGTGTATAACAGATATCACTAGGAGCGGTCATACATGGACCGGACACTCCTCTAGTGATAATCCCTATGTGTATAACAGATATCACTAGGAGCGGTCATACATAGACCGGACACTCCTCTAGTGATCCCTATGTGTATAACAGATATCACTAGGAGCGGTCATACATGGACCGGACACTCCTCTAGTGATAATCCCTATGTGTATAACAGGTATCACTAGGAGCGGTCATACATGGACCGGACACTACTCTAGTGATCCCTATGTGTATAACAGATATCACTAGGAGCGGTCATACATGGACCGGACACTCCTCTAGTGATCCCTATGTGTATAACAGATATCACTAGGAGCGGTCATACATGGACCGGACACTCCTCTAGTGATCCCTATGTGTATAACAGATATCACTAGGAGCGGTCATACATGGACCGGACACTCCTCTAGTGATAATCCCTATGTGTATAACCGGTATCACTAGGAGCGGTCATACATGGACCGGACACTCCTCTAGTGATCCCTATGTGTATAACAGATATCACTAGGAGCGGTCATACATGGACCGGACACTCCTCTAGTGATCCCTATGTGTATAACAGGTATCACTAGGAGCTGTCATACATGGACCGGACACTCCTCTAGTGATCCCTATGTGTATAACAATTATCAATAGGAGCGGTCATACATGGATCGGGCACTCCTCTAGTGATAATCCCTATGTGTATAACCGGTATCACTAGGAGCGGTCATACATGGACCGGACACTCCTCTAGTGATCCCTATGTGTATAACCGGTATCACTAGGAGCGGTCATACATGGACCGGACACTCCTCTAGTGATCCCTATGTGTATAACCGGTATCACTAGGAGCGGTCATACATGGACCGGACACTCCTCTAGTGATCCCTATGTGTATAACCGGTATCACTAGGAGCGGTCATACATGGATCGGGCACTCCTCTAGTGATCCCTATGTGTATAACAGGTATCACTAGGAGCGGTCATACATGGACCGGACACTCCTCTAGTGATAATCCCTATGTGTATAACAGATATCACTAGGAGCGGTCATACATGGACCGGACACTCCTCTAGTGATCCCTATGTGTATAACCGGTATCACTAGGAGCGGTCATACATGGATCGGGCACTCCTCTAGTGATCCCTATGTGTATAACAGATATCACTAGGAGCGGTCATACATGGACCGGACACTCCTCTAGTGATAATCCCTATGTGTATAACAGTTATCACTAAGAGCGGTCATACATGGATCGGGCACTCCTCTAGTGATCCCTATGTGTATAACAGGTATCACTAGGAGCGGTCATACATGGACCGGACACTCCTCTAGTGATAATCCCTATGTGTATAACAGATATCACTAGGAGCGGTCATACATGGATCGGGCACTCCTCTAGTGATCCCTATGTGTATAACAATTATCACTAGGAGCGGTCATACATGGACCGGACACTCCTCTAGTGATCCCTATGTGTATAACAGATATCACTAGGAGCGGTCATACATGGACCGGACACTCCTCTAGTGATAATCCCTATGTGTATAACCGGTATCACTAGGAGCGGTCATACATGGACCGGACACTCCTCTAGTGATCCCTATGTGTATAACAGATATCACTAGGAGCGGTCATACATGGACCGGACACTCCTCTAGTGATAATCCCTATGTGTATAACAGATATCACTAGGAGCGGTCATACATGGACCGGACACTCCTCTAGTGATAATCCCTATGTGTATAACAGATATCACTAGGACCGGTCATACATAGACCGGACACTCCTCTAGTGATCCCTATGTGTATAACAGATATCACTAGGAGCGGTTATACATGGACCGGACACTCCTCTAGTGATAATCCCTATGTGTATAACAGGTATCACTAGGAGCGGTCATACATGGACCGGACACTCCTCTAGTGATCCCTATGTGTATAACAGATATCACTAGGAGCGGTCATACATGGACCGGACACTCCTCTAGTGATCCCTATGTGTATAACAGATATCACTAGGAGCGGTCATACATGGACCGGACACTCCTCTAGTGATCCCTATGTGTATAACAGATATCACTAGGAGCGGTCATACATGGACCGGACACTCCTCTAGTGATAATCCCTATGTGTATAACCGGTATCACTAGGAGCGGTCATACATGGACCGGACACTCCTCTAGTGATCCCTATGTGTATAACAATTATCACTAGGAGCGGTCATACATGGATCGGGCACTCCTCTAGTGATCCCTATGTGTATAACAGATATCACTAGGAGCGGTCATACATGGACCGGACACTCCTCTAGTGATAATCCCTATGTGTATAACAGATATCACTAAGAGCGGTCATACATGGATCGGGCACTCCTCTAGTGATCCCTATGTGTATAACAGGTATCACTAGGAGCGGTCATACATGGACCGGACACTCCTCTAGTGATAATCCCTATGTGTATAACAGATATCACTAGGAGCGGTCATACATGGATCGGGCACTCCTCTAGTGATCCCTATGTGTATAACAATTATCACTAGGAGCGGTCATACATGGACCGGACACTCCTCTAGTGATCCCTATGTGTATAACAGATATCACTAGGAGCGGTCATACATGGACCGGACACTCCTCTAGTGATAATCCCTATGTGTATAACCGGTATCACTAGGAGCGGTCATACATGGACCGGACACTCCTCTAGTGATCCCTATGTGTATAACAGATATCACTAGGAGCGGTCATACATGGACCGGACACTCCTCTAGTGATAATCCCTATGTGTATAACAGATATCACTAGGAGCGGTCATACATGGACCGGACACTCCTCTAGTGATAATCCCTATGTGTATAACAGATATCACTAGGAGCGGTCATACATAGACCGGACACTCCTCTAGTGATCCCTATGTGTATAACAGATATCACTAGGAGCGGTCATACATGGACCGGACACTCCTCTAGTGATAATCCCTATGTGTATAACAGGTATCACTAGGAGCGGTCATACATGGACCGGACACTCCTCTAGTGATCCCTATGTGTATAACAGATATCACTAGGAGCGGTCATACATGGACCGGACACTCCTCTAGTGATCCCTATGTGTATAACAGATATCACTAGGAGCGGTCATACATGGACCGGACACTCCTCTAGTGATCCCTATGTGTATAACCGGTATCACTAGGAGCGGTCATACATGGACCGGACACTCCTCTAGTGATCCCTATGTGTATAACCGGTATCACTAGGAGCGGTCATACATGGATCGGGCACTCCTCTAGTGATCCCTATGTGTATAACAGGTATCACTAGGAGCGGTCATACATGGACCGGACACTCCTCTAGTGATAATCCCTATGTGTATAACAGATATCACTAGGAGCGGTCATACATGGACCGGACACTCCTCTAGTGATCCCTATGTGTATAACCGGTATCACTAGGAGCGGTCATACATGGATCGGGCACTCCTCTAGTGATCCCTATGTGTATAACAGATATCACTAGGAGCGGTCATACATGGACCGGACACTCCTCTAGTGATAATCCCTATGTGTATAACAGATATCACTAAGAGCGGTCATACATGGATCGGGCACTCCTCTAGTGATCCCTATGTGTATAACAGGTATCACTAGGAGCGGTCATAGATGGACCGGACACTCCTCTAGTGATAATCCCTATGTGTATAACAGATATCACTAGGAGCGGTCATACATGGATCGGGCACTCCTCTAGTGATCCCTATGTGTATAACAATTATCACTAGGAGCGGTCATACATGGACCGGACACTCCTCTAGTGATCCCTATGTGTATAACAGATATCACTAGGAGCGGTCATACATGGATCGGGCACTCCTCTAGTGATCCCTATGTGTATAACAGATATCACTAGGAGCGGTCATACATGGACCGGACACTCCTCTAGTGATAATCCCTATGTGTATAACAGATATCACTAGGAGCGGTCATAAATAGAGCGGACACTCCTCTAGTGATCCCTATGTGTATAACAGATATCACTAGGAGCGGTCATACATGGACCGGACACTCCTCTAGTGATAATCCCTATGTGTATAACAGATATCACTAAGAGCGGTCATACATGGATCGGGCACTCCTCTAGTGATCCCTATGTGTATAACAGGTATCACTAGGAGCGGTCATACATGGACCGGACACTCCTCTAGTGATAATCCCTATGTGTATAACAGATATCACTAGGAGCGGTCATACATGGATCGGGCACTCCTCTAGTGATCCCTATGTGTATAACAATTATCACTAGGAGCGGTCATACATGGACCGGACACTTCTCTAGTGATCCCTATGTGTATAACAATTATCACTAGGAGCGGTCATACATGGACCGGACACTTCTCTAGTGATATAAAAATCAAACTGGGACAGCACTGGAAAAAATGCTAAGAATATTTAGATGGAGTGCAGGTCTCACCGCACAGGACCCTTCCGTTCGGCTTCAATCCAATAGTAAACGTAGGAGACAGCAAAACGTGATTTTTTATTGACATCAGACGGGACGTTTCGGCTGGTACTTCAGCCTTTCTCAAGCGTGACTACATGGTGGCCATTCAGCGCCTTATATGTGCTACACAGCAAAATCACAGCAAATTACACAGCAAGCAGATCCACTCAGTAATTCATAGTATAATTAGGTGATAAACATCATATCAAGTATCAAAAACAGTATTGTATGCGTCATTAAATATATCCAGTGTATCCAGTGTATCAAACATTATATATCTGTGAAAAACTAGTCATATCTCCTCCAGATTATCAAATAATCCCATTATGTGCATAAAAGATCCCCTCAATCAGTTATTTGGTGCATAGTGATAAATAAAACCTAAACATATCATACCAATCCAGCATGCTCCTGAAACATGGCGTACAAACAGGCTACAAACACCGATGTGTGGGCGTCACTGCACAAGCACCATCCTATCACGTCACTGCACAGCTCTGTGTGTGACTGGCACATGTGCAGAAGCTTCCATGAGCTTCCAGGCGCCATCTTGGATGTGGGCAAGAAGACTGTCTCTGCAAACAGACTGAGGGAACCACACAAATGATGTGTCAAATTTATCAAACTATCTCAAAGTCACAAGGGGCAGTAGAAACCAGCAGTATTATTGCTATATATAATGCCAAAAAACGGGTCTAGATATAGCTACAAGGTTATTGAGTGGTAAAGAATATTTGGGGAGTGAGACCCCTAGTGGTGAAATCCAGAAAAAGCACCCATGGTGATGTTTAATACCATAAAGAGAGGGATGACTCCCAACATCCTCACGACGCCGGCAACATCTACATTTTCATGCAGTATAGCTGCCATGGACCGGACACTCCTCTAGTGATCCCTATGTGTATAACCGGTATCACTAGGAGCGGTCATACATGGACCGGACACTCCTCTAGTGATCCCTATGGGGGAGATTTATCAAAGGGTGTAAAATTTAGGCTGGTGCAAACTACCCACAGCAACCAATCACAGCTCAGCTTTGGGCAGTGCTGGAAGGAAAGAGGAGCTGTGATTGGTTGCTGTGGGCAGTTTGCACCAGTCTAAATTTTACACCCTTTGATAAATCTCCCCCTATGTGTATAACAGGTATCACTAGGAACGGTCATACATGGACCGGACACTCCTCTAGTGATAATCCCTATGTGTATAACAGATATCACTAGGAACGGTCATACATGGACCGGACACTCCTCTAGTGATCCCTATGTGTATAACCGGTATCACTAGGAGCGGTCATACTGTACATGGACCGGACACTCCTCTAGTGATAATCCCTATGTGTATAACAGATATCACTAGGAGCCATCATAAATAGAGCGGACACTCCTCTAGTGATCCCTATGTGTATAACAGGTATCACTAGGAGCGGTCATACATGGACCGGACACTCCTCTAGTGATCCCTATGTGTATAACCGGTATCACTAGGAGCGGTCATACTGTACATGAACCGGACACTCCTCTAGTGATAATCCCTATGTGTATAACAGATATCACTAGGAGCGGTCATACATGGACCGGACACTCCTCTAGTGATCCCTATGGGGGAGATTTATCAAAGGGTGTAAAATTTAGGCTGGTGCAAACTACCCACAGCAACCAATCACAGCTCAGCTTTGGGCAGTGCTGGAAGGAAAGAGGAGCTGTGATTGGTTGCTGTGGGCAGTTTGCACCAGTCTAAATTTTACACCCTTTGATAAATCTCCCCCTATGTGTATAACAGGTATCACTAGGAACGGTCATACATGGACCGGACACTCCTCTAGTGATAATCCCTATGTGTATAACAGATATCACTAGGAACGGTCATACATGGACCGGACACTCCTCTAGTGATCCCTATGTGTATAACCGGTATCACTAGGAGCGGTCATACTGTACATGGACCGGACACTCCTCTAGTGATAATCCCTATGTGTATAACAGATATCACTAGGAGCCATCATAAATAGAGCGGACACTCCTCTAGTGATCCCTATGTGTATAACAGGTATCACTAGGAGCGGTCATACATGGACCGGACACTCCTCTAGTGATCCCTATGTGTATAACCGGTATCACTAGGAGCGGTCATACTGTACATGGACCGGACACTCCTCTAGTGATAATCCCTATGTTAATAACAGGTATCACTGGGAACGGTCATACATGGACCGGACACTCTTCTAGTGATAATCCCTATGTGTATAACCGGTATCACTAGGAGTGGTCATACATGGACCGGACACTCCTCTAGTGATAATCCCTATGTGTATAACAGGTATCACTAGGAACGGTCATACATGGACCGGACACTCTTCTAGTGATAATCCCTATGTGTATAACAGGTATTACTGGGAGCCATCATAAATAGAGCGGACACTCCTCTAGTGATCCCTATGTGTATAACAGGTATCACTAGGAGCGGTCATACATGGACCGGACACTTCTCTAGTGATAATCCCTATGTGTATAACAGGTATCACTGGGAGCCATCATAAATAGAGCGGACACTCCTCTAGTGATCCCTATGTGTATAACAGGTATCACTAGGAGCGGTCATACATGGACCGGACACTTCTCTAGTGATAATCCCTATGTGTATAACAGGTATCACTAGGAGCGGTCATACATGGACCGGACACTTCTCTAGTGATAATCCCTATGTGTATAACAGATATCACTAGGAGTGGTCATACATGGACCGGACACTCCTCTAGTGATAATCCCTATGTGTATAACAGGTATCACTAGGAACGGTCATACATGGACCGGACACTCTTCTAGTGATAATCCCTATGTGTATAACAGGTATCACTAGGAGTGGTCATACATGGACCGGACACTCCTCTAGTGATCCCTATGTGTATAACAGGTATCACTAGGAGCGGTCATACATGGACCGGACACTTCTCTAGTGATAATCCCTATGTGTATAACAGGTATCACTGGGAGCCATCATAAATAGAGCGGACACTCCTCTAGTGATCCCTATGTGTATAACAGGTATCACTAGGAGCGGTCATACATGGATCGGGCACTCCTCTAGTGATCCCTATGTGTATAACAGGTATCACTAGGAGCGGTCATACATGGACAGGACACTCTAGTGATAATCCCTATGTGTATAACAGATATCACTAGGAGTGGTCATACATGGACCGGACACTCTAGTGATAATCCCTATGTATATAACAGGTATCACTAGGAGCGGTCATACATGGACCGGAGACTCCTCTAGTGATCCCTATGTGTATAACAGGTATCAGTGGGAGCGGTCATAAATAGACCGGACACTCCTCTAGTGATCCCTATGTGAATAACAGGTATCACTAGGAGCAGTCATACATGGACCGGGCACTCCTCTAGTGATAATCCCTATGTGTATAACAGGTATCACTAGGAGCGGTCATAGATGGACCGGACACTCCTCTAATGATCCCTATGTGTATAACAGGTATCAGGGGAGCGGTCATACATGGACCGGACACTCCTCTAGTGATAATACGCAGGACTGTCCTGTAGAACCTCCCCCAAAATTAACTTCATGCACTGAACCCGAACACCAACATTGTTTTCAAACACCAAATCAACCCCCCCCCCCCCCCCCCCCCCCCGTTCTCTCTAGTACCGTTATGGTGGCCCCTTTACCCAAGACTGGTCACCCTGAGCACCCATCCCCCCAGCTACACCTCCAAACACTCACACAGTACTGTACGGATGGATACTACACTCACATACACTCACACAGTACTGTACGGATGGATACCACACCCCCATACACTCACACAGTACTGTACGGATGGATACTAAACCCCCATACACTCACACAGTACTGTACAGATAGATACTACACCTTACATACACTCACACAGTACTGTACGGATGGATACTACACCTTACATACACTCACACAGTACTGTACAGATGGATACTACACCCCCATACACTCACACAGTACTGTACAGATGGATACTACACCTTACATACACTCACACAGTACTGTACGGATGGATACTACACCCCATACACTCACACAGTACTGTACATATGGATACTACACCTTACATACACTCACACAGTACTGTACGGATGGATACTACACCCCATACACTCACACAGTACTGTACATATGGATACTACACCCCATACACTCACACAGTACTGTACGGATGGATACTACACCTTACATATACTCACACAGTACTGTACGGATGGATACTACACCTTACATATACTCACACAGTACTGTACATATGGATACTACACCCACATACACTCACAGTACTGTAAGGATGGATACTACACCTTACATACACTCACACAGTACTGTACGGATGGATACTACACCTTACATATACTCACACAGTACTGTACGGATGGATACTACACCCCATACACTCACACAGTACTGTACGGATAGATACTACACCCCATACACTCACACAGTACTGTACGGATAGATACTACACCCCATACACTCACACAGTACTGTACGGATGGATACTACACCCCCATACACTCACACAGTACTGTACGGATAGATACTACACCCACATACACTCACACAGTACTGTACAGATGGATACTACACCCACATACACTCACACAGTACTGTACAGATGGATACTACACCTTACATACACTCACACAGTACTGTACGGATAGATACTACACTCACATACACTCACACAGTACTGTACGGATGGATACTACACCTTACATACACTCACACAGTACTGTACGGATGGATACTAAACCCCCATACACTCACACAGTACTGTACGGATAGATACTACACTCACATACACTCACACAGTACTGTACGGATAGATACTACACTCACATACACTCACACAGTACTGTACGGATGGATACTACACCCCCATACACTCACACAGTACTGTACATAGGGATACTACACCTTACATACACTCACACAGTACTGTACGGATGGATACTACACCCCCATACACTCACACAGTACTGTACGGATGGATACTACACCTTACGTACAGTCAGTACAGCCGGTTATGGAGGAGCCACAGTCAGCGATTGAAAATATTAAAGACTTGGAATCGGAGATACAGCTACAGTTGTAGTGGGTTGTGGTGTTACACAGCAGGGGTTGTAGTGGGTTGTGGTGTTACACAGCAGGGGTTGTAGTGGGTTGTAGTGGGTTGTGGTGTTACGCAGCAGGGGTTGTAGTGGGTTGTGATGTTACACGGCAGGGGTTGTAGTGGGTTGTAGTGGGTTGTGGTGTTACACGGCAGGGGTTGTAGTGGGTTGTGGTGTTACACAGCAGGGGTTGTAGTGGGTTGTGATGTTACACGGCAGGGGTTGTAGTGGGTTGTGGTGTTACACTGCAGGGGTTGTAGTGGGTTGTGGTGTTACACAGCAGGGGTTGTAGTGGGTTGTGGAGTTACACAGCAGGGGTTGTAGTGGGTTGTGGTGTTACACGGCAGGGGTTGTAGTGGGTTGTAGTGGGTTGTGGAGTTACACGGCAGGGGTTGTAGTGGGTTGTGGTGTTACACAGCAGGGGTTGTAGTGGGTTGTGGTGTTACATGGCAGGGGTTGTAGTGGGTTGTGGTGTTGCACGGCAGGGGTTGTAGTGGGTTGTGGTGTTACACGGCAGGGGTTGTAGTGGGTTGTAGTGGGTTGTGGTGTTACACGGCAGGGGTTGTAGTGGGTTGTGGTGTTACACGGCAGGGGTTGTAGTGGGTTGTAGTGGGTTGTGGAGTTACACAGCAGGGGTTGTAGTGGGTTGTGGTGTTACACAGCAGGGGTTGTAGTGGGTTGTAGTGGGTTGTGGTGTTACACAGCAGGGGTTGTAGTGGGTTGTGGTGTTGCACGGCAGGGGTTGTAGTGGGTTGTGGTGTTACACGGCAGGGGTTGTAGTGGGTTGTAGTGGGTTGTGGTGTTACGCAGCAGGGGTTGTAGTGGGTTGTGGTGTTACACGGCAGGGGTTGTAGTGGGTTGTAGTGGGTTGTGGAGTTACACGGCAGGGGTTGTAGTGGGTTGTGGTGTTACACAGCAGGGGTTGTAGTGGGTTGTAGTGGGTTGTGGAGTTACACGGCAGGGGTTGTAGTGGGTTGTGGTGTTACACAGCAGGGGTTGTAGTGGGTTGTAGTGGGTTGTGGTGTTACACGGCATGGGTTGTAGTGGGTTGTGGTGTTACACGGCAGGGGTTGTAGTGGGTTGTGGTGTTACACGGCAGGGGTTGTAGTGGGTTGTGGTGTTACACAGCAGGGGTTGTAGTGGGTTGTGGTGTTACACAGCAGGGGTTGTAGTGGGTTGTGGTGTTGCACGGCAGGGGTTGTAGTGGGTTGTGGTGTTACACATCAGGGGTTGTAGTGGGTTGTGGTGTTACACAGCAGGGGTTGTAGTGGGTTGTGGTGTTGCACAGCAGGGGTTGTAGTGGGTTGTAGTGGGTTGTGGAGTTACACGGCAGGGGTTGTAGTGGGTTGTAGTGGGTTGTGGAGTTACACGGCAGGGGTTGTGGTGGGTTGTGGTGTTACACAGCAGGGGTTGTAGTGGGTTGTAGTGGGTTGTGGTGTTACACAGCAGGGGTTGTAGTGGGTTGTGGTGTTACACAGCAGGGGTTGTAGTGGGTTGTAGTGGGTTGTAGTGGGTTGTGGTGTTGCACGGCAGGGGTTGTAGTGGGTTGTGGTGTTACACAGCAGGGGTTGTAGTGGGTTGTGGTGTTACATTGTAGGGGTTGTAGTGGGTTGTAGTGGGTTGTGGTGTTACACAGCAGGGGTTGTAGTGGGTTGTGGTGTTGCACGGCAGGGGTTGTAGTGGGTGGTAATGTTACACAGCAGGGGTTGTAGTGGGTTGTGGTGTTACACGGCAGGGGTTGTAGTGGGTTGTGGTGGGTTGTGGTGTTACACAGCAGGGGTTGTAGTGGGTTGTGGTGTTACACGGCAGGGGTTGTAGTGGGTTGTGGTGTTACACGGCAGGGGTTGTAGTGGGTTGTAGTGGGTTGTGGTGTTACACAGCAGGGGTTGTAGTGGGTTGTAGTGGGTTGTGGTGTTACACAGCAGGGGTTGTAGTGGGTTGTGGTGTTACACAGCAGGGGTTGTAGTGGGTTGTAGTGGGTTGTGGTGTTACACAGCAGGGGTTGTAGTGGGTTGTGGTGTTACACAGCAGGGGTTGTAGTGGGTTGTAGTGGGTTGTGGAGTTACACGGCAGGGGTTGTAGTGGGTTGTGGTGTTACACAGCAGGGGTTGTAGTGGGTTGTAGTGGGTTGTGGTGTTACATTGTAGGGGTTGTAGTGGGTGGTAATGTTACACAGCAGGGGTTGTAGTGGGTTGTGGTGTTACACAGCAGGGGTTGTAGTGGGTTGTGGTGTTACACGGCAGGGGTTGTAGTGGGTTGTGGAGTTACACGCCAGGGGTTGTAGTGGGTTGTGGTGTTACACGGCAGGGGTTGTAGTGGGTTGTGGTGTTACACAGCAGGGGTTGTAGTGGGTGGTAATGTTACACAGCAGGGGTTGTAGTGGGTTGTGGTGTTACACAGCAGGGGTTGTAGTGGGTTGTGGTGTTACATTGTAGGGGTTGTAGTGGGTGGTAATGTTACACAGCAGGGGTTGTAGTGGGTTGTGGTGTTACACAGCAGGGGTTGTAGTGGGTTGTGGTGTTACACGGCAGGGGTTGTAGTGGGTTGTGGAGTTACACGCCAGGGGTTGTAGTGGGTTGTGGTGTTACACGGCAGGGGTTGTAGTGGGTTGTAGTGGGTTGTGGTGTTACACAGCAGGGGTTGTAGTGGGTGGTAATGTTACACAGCAGGGGTTGTAGTGGGTTGTGGTGTTACACAGCAGGGGTTGTAGTGGGTTGTGGTGTTACATGGCAGGGGTTGTAGTGGGTTGTGGTGTTACACGGCAGGGGTTGTAGTGGGTTGTGGTGTTACACGGCAGGGGTTGTAGTGGGTTGTGGTGTTACACGGCAGGGGTTGTAGTGGGTTGTGGTGTTACACGGCAGGGGTTGTAGTGGGTTGTGGTGTTACACGGCAGGGGTTGTAGTGGGTTGTGGTGTTACACGGCAGGGGTTGTAGTGGGTTGTGGTGTTACACGGCAGGGGTTGTAGTGGGTTGTGGTGTTACACGGCAGGGGTTGTAGTGGGTTGTGGTGTTACACGGCAGGGGTTGTAGTGGGTTGTGGTGTTACACATCTTTGTCACCGTGTCTCACCCTGGCAGATGTCACAGAACACAGAGGATTCCCTGCTTCGTCCATACAGGTTCTCGCTGATCCTCCGTCTCTTCCTCAGTGATAATACAGCGAGGTGTGCACAGTGAGCAGCCATCTCAGTCATATTACAGATAAACTCTCTTTGAATCTGTGCGCTTTCATAGTGATGAATCCAGGAGGACGGCCGCCTTCCTGTGGAGAATCATCCTACATTCTCTTCCCTCTCGCAGACGCTGCCCTTTAAGACCCATGTAAAGCAACGTTAATCAAAGAAAACGTTATAAATGTTTTATTAGGAGCCGGTCAATACACCGTGAGCCTTTTATACATCCCTGGAAGGTTTATCTGCCGCTGAATAGCTGAGCACTATGGGATGTGTACAGAAAGAAAACAAGGTTCCATATTAGAGACGAGGGGGTACGCCGGCCAGGCAGAGGGCTAAGGGGGTACGCCGGCCAGGCAGAGGGCTAAGGGGGTACGCCGGCCAGGCAGAGGGCTAAGGGGGTACGCCGGCCAGGCAGAGGGCTAAGGGGGTACGCCGGCCAGGCAGAGGGCTAAGGGGGTACGCCGGCCAGGCAGAGGGCTAAGGGGGTACGCCGGCCAGGCAGAGGGCTAAGGGGGTACGCCGGCCAGGCAGAGGGCTAAGGGGGTACGCCGGCCAGGCAGAGGGCTAAGGGGGTACGCCGGCCAGGCAGAGGGCTAAGGGGGTACGCCGGCCAGGCAGAGGGCTAAGGGGGTACGCCGGCCAGGCAGAGGGCTAAGGGGGTACGCCGGCCAGGCAGAGGGCTAAGGGGGTACGCCGGCCAGGCAGAGGGCTAAGGGGGTACGCCGGTGTTACAGGCCAGAGTATATCCCCAGCCCAGACTATACCCGGGGTTAAAATGGCCTAGGCTAGATTATACCCCGGGGTATATTTTGGCCTAGGCCAATTCATACCCCATCAGGCCATTTTATACCCCCATGAAATCAGTAGCAGTGAGTGACACAAGAAATAGTTCATTTTTTTTTTTACATTTTATTGGGGATTCGGCTTTGTCTGTGAGATACGTGAGAAGCTACTGATGGAAATCTTACACATCTAATCACATAGGAGATTTATCAACCATGGTGTAAAGTGACACTGGCTCAGTCGCCCCCGGCAACCAATCAGATTCCACCTTTCATTCCTCACAGACTCTTTGGAAAATGAGAGGTGGAATCTGATTGGTTGTCGGGGGCGACTGAGCCAGTGTCACTTTACCCCATGTCTGATAAATCTCCCCCCATGTCTGATAAATCTCCCCCCATGTCTGATAAATCTCCCCCCCATGTCTGATAAATCTCTCCCCATGTCTGATAAATCTCCCCCCCATGTCTGATAAATCTCTCCCCATGTCTGATAAATCTCTCCCCATGTCTGATAAATTTCCCCCCATGTCTGATAAATCTCCCCCCCATGTCTGATAAATCTCCCCCCCATGTCTGATAAATCTCTCCCCATGTCTGATAAATCTCTCCCCCATGTCTGATAAATCTCCCCCCATGTCTGATAAATCTCCCCCATGTCTGATAAATCTCCCCCCCATGTCTGATAAATCTCCCCCCCATGTCTGATAAATATCTCCCCATGTCTGATAAATTTCCCCCCATGTCTGATAAATCTCCCCCCCATGTCTGATAAATCTCTCCCCATGTCTGATAAATCTCTCCCCCATGTCTGATAAATCTCCCCCATGTCTGATAAATCTCCCCCCCCATGTCTGATAAATCTCCCCCCCATGTCTGATAAATCTCCCCCCATGTCTGATAAATCTCCCCCCCAAGTCTGATAAATCTCCCCCCCCCCATGTCTGATAAATCTCCCCCCCATGTCTGATAAATCTCCCCCCATGTCTGATAAATCTCCCCCCCAAGTCTGATAAATCTCCCCCCCCCATGTCTGATAAATCTCCCCCCCATGTCTGATAAATCTCCCCCCATGTCTGATAAATCTCCCCCCCATGTCTGATAAATCTCCCCCCATGTCTGATAAATCTCCCCCCCAAGTCTGATAAATCTCCCCCCCCCCATGTCTGATAAATCTCCCCCCCATGTCTGATAAATCTCCCCCCATGTCTGATAAATCTCCCCCCCAAGTCTGATAAATCTCCCCCCCCCATGTCTGATAAATCTCCCCCCCATGTCTGATAAATCTCCCCCCCATGTCTGATAAATCTCCCCCCCATGTCTGATAAATCTCCCCCCATGTCTGATAAATCTCCCCCATGGTGGTAAGTGAGACTGGCTCAGTCGCCCCAAGCAACCGATTCACCTTTCATTTTCCAAAGAGTCTGTGAGGAATGAGAGGTGGAATCTGATTGGTTGCCTCCCCCATAGGCCCTGTTCACACTGAGGAAGAATGTCGGAATTCCGCGGTGGAGCGCTCCGCCACTGAATCCCGCTGTGCTCAGTGTCTCACTATGAGTGAAGGCGTCCGCTTCCTCCTGTCAGTGTCCTGACATGTCATTTCTTTGAGCAGAGAGCGGCGGCAGCGGAGGAGCGCGCCCTTTCCTTCACCCACAGCAGCACACTGAGCACGGCGGGATTCCACGGAGGAGCGCTCTGCCGCGGAATTCTGACATTCTTGCTCAGTGTGGATGGAGCCATAGGGGACATTTATCATTATGGGTTTTTTTGGCTAATAAGGAGATTTTGTGACTTCATAAATACCTGTCCAGACGTATTAAGGGTCTTGCGCTATTTTACATCAGTTTTCAATGCCTGCACTGTTTTTTCAATGTATGCAAGGGGGAGGGGGGTTGTTCTATTAACTAGTGCAAATTTTCATTTGTTTGCGCAAAATCCTCCCCTAGCATAGCTTTGTAGCCAGCTGCTTTAGTCCGGGTTCACACCATGTTATTGCAGTCCATTTTTTTCCCCATTAGTTTTTTGCAAAATGGATATAAAAAAGGAAGCGTTTGTGTGCCTCCATTTTGATCAGTTTTTCCATTCCGTAATAAAAGACGGATAAAAATGCATCCTTTTTTTTTAGCGTATACAAATACTGTGGTTGACCGCATTTTTGTGTACATTAAAAAAAATGTGTTTGATCCGTTTTTCAATCCATTTTTTTGTTGCAAAAAAGGATAAAAAAAAAAAAACGGACTGCAAAAAACACATAAATTGTGAAATAAATTTTGCAAGATGTATCAAGGCACTTGATTTAATGATGATTTTTGCGCAACAACCGAAAAATTTTGCACAGCCCATAAAAAAAAAAACAAGAGGAAGCGGCTGTATGTCCAAGTATGATGAAAAAAAAAAAAATGTGCGCACTTTTCAACAAATTAGAGATAAAGTGAAAAAAACAGTAAAGTGATAACATTACCATGACCTGGAGGGATATATTCTGGCCTGGGCTATGTTACACCTCCTGGTATAGTATATATCCCTCCTGTATACTGTGGCCTGGGCTATGTTACACCCCCGGTATAGTATATATCCCCTCCTGTATACTGTGGCCTGGGCTATGTTACATCCCCTGGTATAGTATATATCCCCTCCTGTATACTGTGGCCTGGGCTATGTTACATCCCCTGGTATAGTATATATCCCCTCCTGTATACTGTGGCCTGGGCTATGTTACACCTCCTGGTATAGTATATATCCCCTCCTGTATACTGTGGCCTGGGCTATGTTACACCCCCCGGTATAGAATATACCCCTCCTGTATACTGTGGCCTGGGCTACGTTACATCCCCCCGGTATAGAATATATCCCTCCTGTATACTGTGGCCTGGGCTATGTTACATCCCCCGGTATAGTATATATCCCCTCCTGTATACTGTGGTCTGGACTATGTTACATCCCCTGGTATAGTATATATCCCTCCTGTATACTGTGGCCTGGGCTATGTTACACCCCCTGGTATAGAATATATCCCCTCCTGTATACTGTGGCCTGGGCTATGTTACATCCCCCGGTATAGTATATATCCCCTCCTGTATACTGTGGCCTGGGCTATGTTACACCTCCTGGTATAGTATATATCCCCTCCTGTATACTGTGGCCTGGGCTATGTTACATCCCCCGGTATAGTATATATCCCCTCCTGTATACTGTGGCCTGGGCTATGTTACACCCCCTGGTATAGAATATATCCCCTCCTGTATACTGTGGCCTGGGCTATGTTACATCCCCCTGGTATAGTATATATCCCCTCCTGTATACTGTGGCCTGGGCTATGTTACATCCCCTGGTATAGTATATATCCCCTCCTGTATACTGTGGCCTGGGCTATGTTACACCCCCTGGTATAGTATATATCCCCTCCTGTATACTGTGGCCTGGGCTATGTTACATCCCCTGGTATAGTATATATCCCCTCCTGTATACTGTAGCCTAGGCTATGTTACACCCCCGGTATAGTATATATCCCCTCCTGTATACTGTGGCCTGGGCTATGTTACACCCCCGGTATAGTATATATCCCCTCCTGTATACTGTGGCCTGGGCTATGTTACATCCCCCGGTATAGAATATATCCCCTCTTGTATACTGCGGCCTGGGCTATGTTACACCCCCCCGGTATAGAATATATCCCTCCTGTATACTGCGGCCTGGGCTATGTTACACCCCCCCGGTATAGAATATATCCCTCCTGTATACTGTGGCCTGGGCTATGTTACATCCCCTGGTATAGAATATATCCCCTCCTGTATACTGTGGCCTGGGCTATGTTACATCCCCTGGTATAGTATATATCCCTCCTGTATACTGTGGCCTGGGCTATGTTACATCCCCTGGTATAGTATATATCCCCTCCTGTATACTGTAGCCTGGGCTATGTTACACCCCCTGGTATAGAATATATCCCCTCCTGTATACTGTGGCCTGGGCTATGTTACACCCCCCAGTATAGTATATATCCCCTCCTGTATACTGTGGCCTGGGCTATGTTACATCCCCCGGTATAGTATATATCCCCTCCTGTATACTGTGGCCTGGGCTATGTTACACTCCCGGGTATAGTATATATCCCCTCCTGTATACTGTGGCCTGGGCTATGTTACACCCCCCAGTATAGTATATATCCCTCCTGTATACTGTGGCCTGGGCTATGTTACACCCCCCGGTATAGTATATATCCCCTCCTGTATACTGTAGCCTGGGCTATGTTACATCCCCCGGTATAGTATATATCCCTCCTGTATACTGTGGCCTGGGCTATGTTACATCCCCCGGTATAGTATATATCCCTCCTGTATACTGTGGCCTGGGCTATGTTACATCCCCCGGTATAGTATATATCCAGGCTCGGACTGGGCCACCGGGGGGCCGGGGAAACCCCCGGTGGGCCCCGAGCTGGAGTGGGCCCCGCCCCCTGTCAGGGGACACAGGGCTGGAGACTGCAGCCATGTGGTCTCCAGCCAGCAAGCCCAGCCGGGGCCCGTGTTCCCGGGGGGCCCACTCGGGTGCGGCACCTATCTTTTTAACTGGAAGCGATCGCAACAATCGCTTCCAGTTAAATGTAGTGTGCTGATTGACAGCGCGAGAAGCCATAGGCTTCCCGCCCTGTCAATCACTCTTGTGACCGCAAACAGCGTTTGCTTGCGATCACAAGAGTGTCAGTGTTACCTCCGCTCCCGACAGATCCGCAGCATCCTGGGGAAGTCCCGGGCAGCACGTCGCTTCTGAGTTCAGTGTGCGCTGCGGCGGCTGGGACTTCCGGCTGGGAGCGTGTACCGGAAGTCCCCGCCGCCGCGGCGCACACAGAGCTCAGAGGCGACTTGCTGCCCGGGACTTCACCAGGATGCGGCTGATCTGTCGTGAAGAGAGAAGAAGACACCCGCGACCGACGGGGGAGCGTGTTGTAAGGTGAGTTGTTTTTGTTTATTTTTAGGGGGACATCAGGAGAGGGCTATATGGGGGATGGACAACAGAAGGGGGGGCTATATTGGGGTGAACAACAGAAGGGGGGCTATATTGGGGTGAACAACAGAAGGGGGGCTATATGGGGGATGGACAACAGAAGGGGGGCTATATGGGGGATGGACAACAGAAGGGGGGCTATATGGGGGATGGACAACAGAAGGGGGGCTATATGGGGGATGGACAACAGAAGGGGGGCTATATGGGGGATGGACAACAGAAGGGGGCTATATGGGGGATGGACAACAGAAGGGGGGCTATATGGGGGATGGACAACAGAAGGGGGGCTATATGGGGGATGGACAACAGAAGGGGGGCTATATGGGGGATGGACAACAGAAGGGGGCTATATGGGGGATGGACAACAGGAGGGGGGCTATATGGGGGATGGACAACAGAAGGGGGCTATATGGGGGATGGACAACAGGAGGGGGCTATATGGGGGATGGACAACAGGAGGGGGGCTATATGGGGGATGGACAACAGAAGGGGGGCTATATGAGGGATGGACAACAGGAGGGGGGCTATATGGGGGATGGACAACAGAAGGGGGGCTATATGGGGGATGGACAACAGAAGGGGGGCTATATTGGGGTGAACAACAGAAGGGGGCTATATGGGGGATTAACAACAGAAGGGGGGCTATGTGGGGGATGGACAACAGGAGGGGGCTATATGGGGGATGGACAACAGGAGGGGGCTATATGGGGGATGGACAACAGAAGGGGGCTATATAGGGGGTGGACAACAGAAGGGGGCTATATGAGGGATAGACAACGAAAGGGGGCTGTATAGGGGGATGGACAACAGACGGGGGCTATATAGGGGGATGGACAACAGAAGGGGGCTATATAGGGGGGTGAAAAACAAGGGGGCTATATAGGAGGTGAACAACAGAAGGGGGCTATATGGGGGATTAACAACAGGAGGGGGGCTATATAGAGGGATTAACAACAGAAGGGGGCTATATGGGGGATTAACAACAGAAGGGGGGCTATATAGAGGGATTAACAACAGAAGGGGGCTATATGGGGGATTAACAACAGAAGGGGCTATATAGAGGGATTAAAAACAGAAGGGGGCTATTTAGGGGGGTGAACAACAGAAGGGGGCTATATAGGGGGTGAACAACAGAAGGGGGCTATATAGGGGGTGAACAACAGAAGGGGGCTAAATGGGGGGGCAACAGAAGGGGGCTAAATAGGGGGGTGAACAACAGAAGGGGCTATATAGGGGGGTGAATAACAGAAGGGGGCTATATAGGGGGGTAAACAACAGAAGGGGCTATATAGGGGGGTGAATAACAGAAGGGGGCTATATAGGGGGATGGACAACAGAAGGGGGCTAAATAGGGGTGTGAATAACAGAAGGGGGCTATATAGGGGGGGTGAACAACAGAAGGGGGCTATATAGGGGGGTGAACAACAAAAGGGGGCTGTATAGGGGAGGGGAGCCATTTATAAGGGGGACAACATAGGGGAGCCATTTATAAGGGGGACAACACAGGGGGGATGTATATAATAGGGCATGCACAGAGGGGGTCATATACTATTGGGCAGTGATAGGGAACCTTGGCTCTCCAGCTAATGCAAAACTAAAGCTTTAGCTGTGGCTGTCCAGGCATGATGGGAGTTGTAGTTTTGCAACAGCTGGAGGGCCAAGGTTCCCTACCCCTTGTATAGGGGATGCACAGAGGTTGTCATCTACTATAGGGGGACTGCGCATAGGGGGATTTCTACTATAGTAAATGCACATGGGGCCATCTGTATGGAGGACTGAACAAGGGACCAGTAAAGGGGCCAATACAGATGTGCAGTGTGTAGAGAGATGAGGATGGTGCCAGAGTGTGAAGCCTAATATGTCTGTCTGGCAGATTCTGTGGATTCGTGGCTCGGAGAAGTTCTAATGGCCCAGGGCAGATGGAGAAAAAAATGAAAAGCGAAGAACTCCGATCAGAGAAGACGTCCCCTGTGAGTCACCTGATGTAACTGCACTGTAATGTATATGGTGTACAGAGCCTGTGTAGAGCTGGGTCTGCCTCTATATGACTGTATGAGGTGATAGTGGTCTGTGTACAGAGGATTTTATTCAGTAGCAGCGGTGACGGTGTAAGTCAGTATGTGGTGGTACTAGTCAGTAGTAGCGGCGGTAATATTTCCCCCTTGTATACTGGTAATATTGGTCATAGTATACAGGATTTGGTCAGCACCAGTATAGCGGTAATATGTATGGTGATACTATTTCCTATATACTGGTATTATTGGTAATATCAGTCTTGGTATACAGGATCTGGTCAGTAACAGTATGGCGGTAATATGTGTGGGGATATTTGCTCTTTATATACTGGTGTTATTGGTAGCTGTATGACTTTTGTATCTGTATAAAGTGTTATCATGCAAAGAAACCTGTCTTATAGCCAATTGCACAGGGCAATTATAGGTAACAAAAGCTCCTAGGAAGCCCCATGTAAAAGTGTCAGAGATCAGCTGACGCGCAAATGCCCCATAGTCGGCTGATTTGATCTTTTGTGCAGCTGTATAAATCATTGTTGTTGGCTGCACATCTCTGTGTATTCCTGCCCTGCTGATTAGCAATCGTTTGCAGCCCTACACTGCCCCATATCACACCGTGTTAATGGACCCTTATTAATGTTACCATAGATAAGTATAGTGGCTGAAGGGTGGGCCCTAAGAATGATTTCCCCTGGTGGGCCCAAGCACTCCAGTCCGACACTGTATATATCCCCTCCTGTATACTGTGGCCTGGGCTATGTTACATCCCCCGGTATAGAATATATCCCCTCCTGTATACTGTAGCCTGGGCTATGTTGCACCCCCCGGTATAGTATATATCCCTCCTGTATACTGTAGCCTGGGCTATGTTACACCCCCCGGTATAGTATATATCCCTCCTGTATACTGTAGCCTGGGCTATGTTGCACCCCCCGGTATATAATATATCCCCTCCTGTATACTGTAGCCTGGGCTATGTTACACCCCCTGGTATAGAATATATCCCCTCCTGTATACTGTGGCCTGGGCTATGTTACACCCCAGGTATAGTATATATCCCCTCCTGTATACTGTGGCCTGGGCTATGTTACACCCCCCGGTATAGTATATATCCCCTCCTGTATACTGTGGCCTGGGCTATGTTACACCCCCTGGTATAGAATATATCCCTCCTGTATACTGTGGCCTGGGCTATGTTACACCCCCTGGTATAGTATATATCCTCCTGTATACTGTGGCCTGGGCTATGTTACATCCCCCGGTATAGTATATATCCCCTCCTGTATGCTGTGGCCTGGGCTATGTTACACTCCCCTGGTATAGTATATATCCCCTCCTGTATACTGTGGCCTGGGCTATGTTACATCCCCCTGGTATAGTATATATCCCCTCCTGTATACTGTGGCCTGGGCTATGTTACACCCCAGGTATAGTATATATCCCCTCCTGTATACTGTGGCCTGGACTATGTTACACCCCTGGTATAGAATATATCCCTCCTGTATACTGTGGCCTGGGCTATGTTACACCCCAGGTATAGTATATATCCCCTCCTGTATACTGTAGCCTAGGCTATGTTACACCCCCGGTATAGTATATATCCCCTCCTGTGTACTGTGGCCTGGGCTATGTTACATCCCCCCTGGTATAGAATATATCCCCTCCTGTATACTGTGGCCTGGGCTATGTTACATCCCCCCCCCCTGGTATAGAATATATCCCCTCCTGTATACTGTGGCCTGGGCTATGTTACACCCCCCTGGTATAGTATATATCCCCTCCTGTATACTGTGGCCTGGGCTATGTTACACCCCCCTGGTATAGTATATATCCCCTCCTGTATACTGTGGCCTGGGCTATGTTACACCCCCCGGTATAGTATATATCCCCTCCTGTATACTGTGGCCTGGGCTATGTTACACCCCCGGTATAGTATATATCCCCTCCTGTATACTGTGGCCTGGGCTATGTTACACCCCCCGGTATAGTATATATCCCCTTCTGTATACTGTGGCCTGGGCTATGTTACACCCCTGGTATAGTATATATCCCCTCCTGTATACTGTGGCCTGGGCTATGTTACACCCCCGGTATAGTATATATCCCCTCCTGTATACTGTGGCCTGGGCTATGTTACATCCCCTGGTATAGTATATATCCCTCCTGTATACTGTGGCCTGGGCTATGTTACACCCCCCGGTATAGTATATATCCCCTCCTGTATACTGTAGCCTGGGCTATGTTACACCCCCCCGGTATAGTATATATCCCTCCTGTATACTGTGGCCTGGGCTATGTTACATCCCCTGGTATAGTATATATCCCCTCCTGTATACTGTGGCCTGGGCTATGTTACATCCCCTGGTATAGTATATATCCCCTCCTGTATACTGTGGCCTGGGCTATGTTACACCCCTGGTATAGAATATATCCCCTCCTGTATACTGTGGCCTGGGCTATGTTACACCCCTGGTATAGAATATATCCTTTCCTGTATACTGTGGCCTGGGCTATGTTACACCCCCTGGTATAGTATATATCCCTCCTGTATACTGTGGCCTGGGCTATGTTACACCCCCCGGTATAGAATATATCCCTCCTGTATACTGTGCCTGGGCTATGTTACATCCCCTGGTATAGTATATATCCCCTCCTGTATACTGTGGCCTGGGCTATGTTACACCCCCTGGTATAGTATATATCCCCTCCTGTATACTGTGGCCTGGGCTATGTTACACCCCCTGGTATAGTATATATCCCTCCTGTATACTGTGGCCTGGGCTATGTTACACCCCTGGTATAGTATATATCCCTCCTGTATACTGTGGCCTGGGCTATGTTACATCCCCTGGTATAGTATATATCCCCTCCTGTATACTGTGGCCTGGGCTATGTTACACCCCCTGGTATAGTATATATCCCTCCTGTATACTGTGGCCTGGGCTATGTTACACCCCCTGGTATAGTATATATCCCCTCCTGTATACTATGACCTGGGCTATGTTACATCCCCCGGTATAGTATATATCCCTCCTGTATACTGTGGCCTGGGCTATGTTACACCCCCTGGTATAGTATATATCCCTCCTGTATACTGTGGCCTGGGCTATGTTACACCCCTGGTATAGAATATATCCCCTCCTGTATACTGTGGCCTGGGCTATGTTACACCCCCTGGTATAGAATATATCCCCTCCTGTATACTGTGGCCTGGGCTATGTTACATCCCCCGGTATAGTATATATCCCTCCTGTATACTGTGGCCTGGGCTATGTTACATCCCCTGGTATAGTATATATCCCCTCCTGTATACTGTGGCCTGGGCTATGTTACACCCCCCGGTATAGTATATATCCCCTCCTGTATACTGTGGCCTGAGCTATGTTACACCCCCCGGTATAGTATATATCCCCTCCTGTATACTGTGGCCTGAGCTATGTTACACCCCCCGGTATAGTATATATCCCCTCCTGTATACTGTGGCCTGGGCTATGTTACACCCCCCGGTATAGTATATATCCCCTCCTGTATACTGTGGCCTGGGCTATGTTACACCCCCCGGTATAGTATATATCCCCTCCTGTATACTGTGGCCTGGGCTATGTTACACCCCCTGGTATAGTATATATCCCCTCCTGTATACTGTGGCCTGAGCTATGTTACACCCCCCCGGTATAGTATATATCCCTCCTGTATACTGTGGCCTGGGCTATGTTACACCCCCCGGTATAGTATATATCCCCTCCTGTATACTGTGGCCTGGGCTATGTTACACCCCCGGTATAGTATATATCCCCTCCTGTATACTGTGGCCTGGGCTATGTTACACCCCCCGGTATAGTATATATCCCCTCCTGTATACTGTGGCCTGGGCTATGTTACATCCCCCGGTATAGAATATATCCCCTCCTGTATACTGTGGCCTGGGCTATGTTACACCCCCCTGGTATAGTATATATCCCCTCCTGTATACTGTGGCCTGGGCTATGTTACACCCCCCAGTATAGTATATATCCCCTCCTGTATACTGTGGCCTGGGCTATGTTACATCCCCCTGGTATAGAATATATCCCCTCCTGTATACTGTGGCCTGGGCTATGTTACACCCCCTGGTATAGTATATATCCCCTCCTGTATACTGTGGCCTGGGCTATGTTACATCCCCTGGTATAGAATATATCCCCTCCTGTATACTGTGGCCTGGGCTATGTTACACCCCCTGGTATAGAATATATCCCTCCTGTATACTGTGGCCTGGGCTATGTTACACCCCCCGGTATAGTATATATCCCCTCCTGTATACTGTGGCCTGGGCTATGTTACATCCCTGGTATAGTATATATCCCCTCCTGTATACTGTGGCCTGGGCTATGTTACACCCCCTGGTATAGTATATATCCCTCCTGTATACTGTGGCCTGGGCTATGTTACACCCCCTGGTATAGTATATATCCCTCCTGTATACTGTGGCCTGGGCTATGTTACACCCCCCTGGTATAGTATATATCCCCTCCTGTATACTGTGGCCTGGGCTATGTTACACCCCCTGGTATAGAATATATCCCCTCCTGTATACTGTGGCCTGGGCTATGTTACACCCCTGGTATAGTATATATCCCTCCTGTATACTGTGGCCTGGGCTATGTTACACTCCCGGGTATAGAATATATCCCTCCTGTATACTGTGGCCTGGGCTATGTTACATCCCCCCGGTATAGTATATATCCCCTTCTGTATACTGTGGCCTGGGCTATGTTACATCCCCCGGTATAGAATATATCCCTCCTGTATACTGTGGCCTGGGCTATGTTACATCCCCCAGGTATAGAATATATCCCTCCTGTATACTGTGGCCTGGGCTATGTTACACCCCCTGGTATAGAATATATCCCCTCCTGTATACTGTAGCCTGGGCTATGTTACATCCCCCCGGTATAGAATATATCCCCTCCTGTATACTGTAGCCTGGGCTATGTTACACCCCCTGGTATAGAATATATCCCTCCTGTATACTGTGGCCTGGGCTATGTTACACCCCCCGGTATAGTATATATCCCCTCCTGTATACTGTGGCCTGGGCTATGTTACATCCCCTGGTATAGAATATATCCCCTCCTGTATACTGTGGCCTGGGCTATGTTACACCCCCTGGTATAGTATATATCCCTCCTGTATACTGTGGCCTGGGCTATGTTACACCCCCGGTATAGTATATATCCCCTCCTGTATACTGTGGCCTGGGCTATGTTACATCCCCTGGTATAGTATATATCCCCTCCTGTATACTGTGGCCTGGGCTATGTTACATCCCCGGTATAGAATATATCCCTCCTGTATACTGTGGCCTGGGCTATGTTACATCCCCCGGTATAGTATATATCCCCTCCTGTATACTGTGGCCTGGGCTATGTTACACCCCCCGGTATAGAATATATCCCCTCCTGTATACTGTGGCCTGGGCTATGTTACACCCCCTGGTATAGTATATATCCCTCCTGTATACTGTGGCCTGGGTCAGAACTAAGAAAACCAGTGACATGATAACTTGGAGGGACATATTCTGGCCTAGGCTATGTTACACCCCGGCGGCACAGAGGAGGCGGCACAGGGGGCAGGGGAGGCGGCACAGGGGGCAGGGGAGGCGGCACAGAGGAGGCGGCACAGGGGGCAGGGGAGGCGGCATCTCTATGCTGAATAGCAGCCAAAAGCCTGAGAGCAGCCAATGTGGACTCCATACTACAGGACAAGGAGGTGAGCAATGGAGGCTGCATATATAGAAGGGACCTGGGGGAGGCTGTGTATATAGAGGAGACCTGGGGGAGGCTGCGTATATAGAGGAGACCTGGGGGAGGCTGCGTATATAGAGGAGACCTGGGGGAGGCTGCGTATATAGAGGAGACCTGGGGGAGGCTGCGTATATAGAGGGGACCTGGGGGAGGCTGTGTATATAGAGGAGACCTGGGGGAGGCTGCGTATATAGAGGAGACCTGGGGGAGGCTGCGTATATAGAGGAGACATGGGGGAGGCTGCGTATATAGAGGAGACCTGGGGGAGGCTGCGTATATAGAGGAGACCTGGGGGAGGCTGCGTATATAGAGGAGACCTGGGGGAGGCTGCGTATATAGAGGAGACCTGGGGGAGGCTGCGTATATAGAGGAGACCTGGGGGAGGCTGCGTATATAGAGGAGACCTGGGGGAGGCTGCGTATATAGAGGAGACCTGGGGGAGGCTGCGTATATAGAGGAGACCTGGGGGAGGCCGCGTATATAGAGGGGACCTGGGGGAGGCCGCGTATATAGAGGAGACCTGGGGGAGGCTGCGTATATAGAGGAGACCTGGGGGAGGCTGCGTATATAGAGGAGACCTGGGGGAGGCTGCGTATATAGAGGAGACCTGGGGGAGGCCGCGTATATAGAGGAGACCTGGGGGAGGCCGCGTATATAGAGGAGACCTGGGGGAGGCTGCGTATATAGAGGAGACCTGGGGGAGGCTGCGTATATAGAGGAGACCTGGGGGAGGCTGCGTATATAGAGGAGACCTGGGGGAGGCTACGGATATAGAGGAGACCTGGGGGAGGCTGCGTATATAGAGGAGACCTGGGGGAGGCTGCGTATATAGAGGAGACCTGGGGGAGGCTGCGTATATAGAGGAGACCTGGGGGAGGCTGCGTATATAGAGGAGACCTGGGGGAGGCTGCGTATATAGAGGAGACCTGGGGGAGGCTGCGTATATAGAGGAGACCTGGGGGAGGCTGCGTATATAGAGGAGACCTGGGGGAGGCTGCGTATATAGACTGGACCTGGGGGAGGCTACGGATTTATTATATTCGCTCTGCCGTGTTGGGTCCATGCAGCTTCTTACTTGGTGTTATCACTTCTGCCATAGACAGAAGAGGAGCGATCCCTGGTAAATCCTGCAGGGAGAGGAGGTGTCATTACCTTTATATGGCCGTTGTGCGGCGGTGTGTGTTTCCATTGTCTCTATATGGCCATTGTGCGGCTGTGTGTGTTTCCATTGTCTCCATATGGCCGTTGTGCGGCTGTTTCCATTGTCTCTATATGGCTGTTGTGCGGCTGTGTGTGTTTCCATTGTCTCCATATGGCCGTTGTGCTGCTGTTTCCATTGTCTCTATATGGCTGTTGTGCGGCTGTGTGTGTTTCCATTGTCTCCATATGGCCGTTGTGCGGCTGTTTCCATTGTCTCTATATGGCCGTCGTGCGGCTGTGTGTGTGTTTCCATTGTCTCTATATGGCTGTTGTGCGGCTGTGTGTGTTTCCATTGTCTCCATATGGCCGTTGTGCGGCTGTTTCCATTGTCTCTATATGGCTGTTGTGCGGCTGTGTGTGTTTCCATTGTCTCCATATGGCCGTTGTGCGGCTGTTTCCATTGTCTCTATATGGTGCAATGAAATCTAAATAGTGTCAGGGTTTCTAGGATCAGTGTCCTGTGTGGAGGTGACCGCTGTTTGTGCCTCCATCTGGTGGGAGTATCCCCCTATAATGGGCTCTGTGAGGTGTAGTGACCCTCCAGGGATGGAGTGCACACTGTGTCGGTGTGAGGTGAAGAATCAGAGTCTCTTTAGCATAAATAACCTCTTTTTACTTGAACGGTACTCGTGTGCAGCAGGGTATACAGCTTCACTGGGACAGTATAGCTTTCACTTGATAATCCTTGTAGACGAATACTTGACAATACAGCAACCAGATCTGTAATGGGGATGTAGTAGAGGATACAGTCGTGTGAACTGAGTAGCGTGTTGAGAGATACAAAGGATCAGAGGAGCAGAGAGGAGGATGTCGTGAGAGTCCCAACCCAAGTAGTACTGTGCTCTGCCGGGACGTTGGAAGATGAGGTAGAGGAACACTTAGAAGAAGGAGAAAATACTTGTGTATGTGTCTTGACCTTTAGGTCCTCACACCACCTAATGCCCTACCAGTGTCGGCTGAACCGTCCTAGTGGGTGACACAAGCCCCAGACCTTGTTACCTGGGATGAGCGGAATGCTGAGGATTCCCTGCTGACACCCGTGCTGTGATATAGCGTTCATAGACCTTAGTAACTTTGCTCTATCCGGATCAGTTCCTAGCTTACTGCTGTCTGTGGATCCTGTCCTGCTCTGTGACTCTCCACGGCGTGGGTTGATGTTCTCTCGGACTTGTCCTCTGTTGTGAAGGCTTAACACTGCATAGTGTTGTGTAGCGTTACTGAGTAGAAACTGTTAGCTGTGTCCTGTCTTGCATCATACCCATATGGGGATCTGACTAAGACTTGAGTAGGGTGAGGGGACCTGGCAGAGGGCCAGGACCCGGAGAGGACCATTGTAGAGAGCTGTCTAGCTTACGTCCTTAATTTTCAATGTCCAACACAAAAAACTATGCACCTTCTCTACCCATGTGACTTCCTTCCTCAGCGTATCTAAGGTGCGCTGTGAGTGGGTGAGGCGTCCAATAGAGAAGTAAAGAGAGAGATGATAGGACAGAAGAAGAAAAGATTCCTATTGGTTTGCAGATCCATGTGACACACAAATAAACAATCACCCTTTACATCCTTCAGCTGTGCAGCATCTGTGTACATACATGTAATACTGCGACACCTAGTGGCAAAACTTTATCATTACCTTCATTACCACTTGCATACAATAAGTACAGGTTTTTACGAAGGGTGTAACCAATAGCAACCCCCGTGGTGGGACACCACATATCCAGCTATCATCCTGTGTCATACCTAGCTGAGACTTTCATTAGTCCATTGTATTATTTGTGCAGATGTGGGCACATAGATAATGTTTGGAGTCGCCCATCTATCCCCTCTACAAAGGCTTATGCACTTATAGGATGGGTTCACACTATGTATGACACTGTCAAAGAACGGCCAGTGTCAGTGAAGTTCATCCCGGACAGTACTGCAGTAGCGGCCAGATGAACTTCATTTCTTTATAATTGGAATGCAGGCGCATTCCAGTGGAGATATATATCCACCTAAATGTAATATATATATATATATATATATGGAACACTGGGAGTTGTGGATCCGCTGTGCCATCATTAGCGATGGCGTAAGTCGCACCAGGGAGCGGAGTGTAAGGGGCTGCTGGTCTTCACCAGAGCCTGCTGCAAGGCAGGATGGGTTTGCTGCGGCAGATGACCCCCAGGTCACTACCCCTGGCTTGGCTTGCTAGTGGTGGCGTCGGCGAGGTGCAGCTGGAGACAAGTAGGCAGATAGACTGGAACGGAGACAGCAGTCAGATGGCAGGAACCAGGAATGGCTGGAAGCGCTGGGCAGGAATATACGGACAGGATACACAAGAGCTGGGCCACACACATAATGGGAAGCATGTAGAGGCTCCAATAGGGAATGTGAGCACAGGTGCAGCTTTATAGGCAGCTCCAATTGGGGATGCACTGGCCCTTTTAAGTTTAAGCAAAGAGCGTGCGCTCCCTAGGAAACGGGGACGCACGCGCCAGACCATGCAGGAGGAGGAAAAGACTAGGGACGTCCAGGACCGTGTACAGCCAGGGGAACAAGCACGGCTGCCGCCAGGGAAGACGTGCCGTGGCTGTTACAAAATATATACACCCGAACGTAATAAATGTATATGTATACATATATATATATATTACATTCAGGTGTGTGTGTGTGTGTATATATATATATATATATATATATATTTTACATTCAGGTTTATATGTATTACATTTGGGATACAGGAAAGGTTGTGGGAAAACCTGTCAATCTCAAAAAATGATGGAAACACCACGGAAATGGCCAGGAAACAGCAGGGGCAGCATGTATGGATTGAGTTTGAATTTGATTGGCTCAGTGGTTAGCAGTGTAACCTTGCAGCGCTGGGGTCCTGGGTTCAAATCCCACTAAGGACAACATCTGCATGAAGTTTTTATGTTCTCTCCATGTGATCACCTGTTCACACTGCTGCGGTTTCAATAGTGGTGTACCCTGAGGCCCCGTAAGTTGCGAGAAGAAGTTCGGGATTATATGTTGAAAATTGAAATTGAACATTAAAAAAAAGACCATGAAGTGGCCTTTACCGGCCTTTAGATGAGGCAGGCGTGGAACCTTCTTAAAAATTATGCCTGACACAGCATGGTGGTGAGAACTCAGTGAACAAGGTATATAAGACAGGCATTCAACCTCACAAAAATTAAGCCTGACACAGCGTGGCAGTGAGGACACAGAAAACCATTAAGGGTACAAACACACACACCGTATATGCAGAAGATACGCAGCAGATCTGCAGCAGATTTGATGGTGCAGATTTGATGCTGTGTTCAGTTATTTAGATCTAATCTGCTGCGTATTTGTTGCGTATTTGCTGCGTATCACAGCAGTAAATACGCTGCATATATGGTGTGTGGGTTTATACCCTAAAAGTGAGGTAGCAGGTGAGCCTCCCAAAAATTATGCCAGACACCGCATGGCAGTGAGGACAGAGTGACCTAGGTAGAAGCGGTAGCAGGTGAGCCTCCCAAAAATTATGCCAGACACAGAATGACGGAACAAGAATAGGCTGTTGGCTGAGAATTGAAGGAGGAGGAGAGGATATACGAAGAATCTTCATGTTCAGCTGCTTTCCCCGGGTGGACAGTTGAATTCAGGTGAAATCCAGGCTTTGTTCATTTTTATAAACGTCAGCCTGTCAGCGCTGTGATTAGACAGGCGGGTGCGCTTATCAGTGATGATGGCAGCACAGCACCTCCAAGGCGTAAAGCGCCAGTTCAGGCCACGTATCCAGCTTTGAAACCCAGTAGTTGTAGGTAGCAGAGTGATCGGGAAGGACGGTGGTATGGTGAGCAAGGTACTCCCTCACCATCTTCCTGAAGGCTTCCCCCCTACTCTGTCTAGACTGGGGAAGGTTGACATAGTCTTGCTGGGCTGCCATGAAACTGTGAAAGGCCTTGGAGAGTGTTCCCCTGCCCCTTGACAATCTGCCTGCTCCACCGCTCCTCTCCCCCGCTCTTTGTCCTACAGAAGTAAGTCCTCTGGCGCTAGTGGTGTCAGATGGGAAGTACATTTTCAGCCTCTGCACCAGGGCCTGTTGACATTGATTCACTCTCATACTGCGTTCCCCGGCAGGAATGAGAGTGGGAAAGTTCTGTTTGTACCGAGGGTCCAGGAGGGTGAATCTGTGTTTTCAAAAAAAAATGTAACCCGAGGGTCACGGGAAAGACAGCCTGACATAAAGTCAGCCATGTGCGCCAGGGTCCCAACACGCAAGAACTCACTCTCTTCAATAGGATGACTCTCAATTTCCTCCTCCTCCACCAATTCCTCCTCTTCAGGCCATACACGCTCAACAAGTAAGGATTGAGCATGGGTACCCTCTTCAGTGGCGGCAGCAGTCTGCTCCTCTTCCTCCTCATCCTCTACTCCGTGGTAAGAAACAGACGTGAGGGTGGTCTGGCTATCTAGCGGTGGATGTTCTTCACCCGTCTCCTGAGACAAAGGCAAAGTGTCAGACTTCAGGCTGAGCAGGGAGGTTTGAAGCAGAAACAGCAGCGGGATGGTGAGGCTGATGATGGCGGCATTGCCACTGACCATCTGTGTTGACTCCTCAAAGGGGCCCAGTACCTGACAGATAGCAGACATCCACGTCCACTCCTCATTGTAGATTTGAGGTAGCTGACTACCGCTTCGCACCGAGGTTGACATCTGGCATTCCACAATGGCTCTGCGTTGCCGGTAAACCCTGGCTACCATCTGGAAGGTGGAATTCCACCGCGTGGGCACGTGAACCACCCAAAAATTTAGCCTGACACAGCATGGCAGTGAGAACACAGGGAACCATTAAAACAGAGGTAGCATGCCTGGGTACATATGGGACAGCAGGGCAAGCATGCCTGGGTACATATAGGACAGCAGGGGAAGCATGCCTGGGTGTATATAGGACAGCAGGGGAAGCATGCCAGGGTACATATAGGACAGCAGGGGAAGCATGCCAGGGTACATATAGGACAGCAGGGGAAGCATGCCTGGGTACATATAGGACAGCAGGGGAAGCATGCCTGGGTACATATAGGACAGCAGGGGAAGCATGCCTGGGTACATATAGGACAGCAGGGGAAGCATGCCTGGGTACATATAGGACAGCAGGGGAAGCATGCCTGGGTACATATAGGACAGCAGGGGAAGCATGCCTGGGTACATATAGGACAGCAGGGGAAGCATGCCTGGGTACATATAGGACAGCAGGGGAAGCATGCCTGGGTACATATAGGACAGCAGGGGAAGCATGCCTGGGTACATATAGGACAGCAGGGGAAGCATGCCTGGGTACATATAGGACAGCAGGGGAAGCATGCCTGGGTACATATAGGACAGCAGGGGAAGCATGCCTGGGTACATATAGGACAGCAGGGGAAGCATGCCTGGGTACATATAGGACAGCAGGGGAAGCATGCCTGGGTACATATAGGACAGCAGGGGAAGCATGCCTGGGTACATATAGGACAGCAGGGGAAGCATGCCTGGGTGTATATAGGACAGCAGGGGAAGCATGCCTGGGTACATATAGGACAGCAGGGGAAGCATGCCAGGGTACATATAGGACAGCAGGGGAAGCATGCCTGGGTGTATATAGGACAACAGGGGAAGCATGCCTGGGTGTATATAGGACAGCAGGGGAAGCATGCCTGGGTGTATATAGGACAGCAGGGGAAGCATGCCTGGGTACATATAGGACAGCAGGGGAAGCATGCCTGGGTACATATAGGACAGCAGGGGAAGCATGCCTGGGTACATATAGGACAGCAGGGGAGTCAACTATAGACTCCAAACACAATATAACCGCTTTGTATAATGGAAAAAATACTCAAGACAACTTCTTTCCTCTACATTAGCGAGGACAGAAAGCAAAATATTCAGCAAAAGAAAAAGTTATCATGCAGCCATTTAAATCACAAAAAGCAAACTTGGTGTGGGGGTTACTTTACAAGGCAATAGAGTCTCTCCCCATGCGGTTTAGCCAAACAGCAGTCCTTTTGTTTTTTGAGACAATGGAAAATCCAGAAATACGTGGGAGCAGTCGCCCCACCCGTCGCTTTGACTGCTCCAGTAAAGCCGGACCCGGATCAGCTGTGGAAACAGCTGATACATTTAATAAAAGTAACCTACAGTTACTGTCTAAAGCTACCGGTTCACTTCACCAAGGCCAGGCACCTTGGTGACGTATATCTGTCCTCTAAAATGACAAATAGGCCTATGAGGTGAGTCCTTTGAAAATTAGCTTGAGGCCCATGAGGTTAGCCCTTGAAAAATTGTATAGAGGCCTATGAACTTAGGCTCATGAGGTGAGCCCTCAAAAAATTGTATAGAGGCCTATGAAATTAGACCCATGAGATGAGCCCTTAAAAAAATGGTGAACATGGCCTCTCAGGTGAGCCTTGATGATTTTTTTTTTAAATAGGCCATTTTTATGGTAGTGGAGGAGGAGGAGGAAATGAACTAGAGCTGAAACATGCAACTTCACTTCTCGAGGCTTTCAACTGGTGGAGAAGCAAAGTCTGGGTCTATCCACTGGTCGTTCATTATGATGAGCGTCAGCCAGTCAGCACTGTTAGTTGACAGGTGGCAGCACTTATCTGTGATGCCCCCAGCTGCGCTAAAGACTCTTTTTTTTAGACAGAACGCTGGCGGCAGGGCAGGCCAGCACCTCCAAGGCGTATAATGAGGGTTCGAGCCACGTGTCCAACTTGGAGACCCCATACGTGTAGGGCGCTGTGGGATCGGGGAGGACAGGGTTGCAGCCTAAACGGCAACATCTACATGACCAGCAATTTGGAGGTGTGGCGTTTTAAGGCTTGGGCAGAGGGGTGAGTAGAGACGTACTTACGCCTGCGATCAAATGCCTGTGAAGAGGTGCATGAAGGTGCAGGCGAAGGAGCAGACACAGGCAAAGGGGAAGGTGTAGAAGGTCCCAAAGTGGCCGAAACACAGGCAGATGACGAGGTGCCCTGGCTGGTGGTCTGGACTGTAGCGCTAGCAGAAACAACAGGGAATGAGTCAGCAGTGGCAACGCTGGCGCAGGTTCTCCTGTGTTTGTTCTTTCCCACTGAGCCCAATGCTTTGCTTCCAGGTGACACCGCATGGCCGAGGTGGTCAAGTTGCTCTTCTCCAAGCCTCTACTCAGTTTGGAGTGACATAGCCTGCACACCGCGCTCAACTTGTCATCTGCGCAAACATTAAAAAACATCCACACCAAAGAACTGCGTGGCCTAACGGCGGGAGCTTGGCGTGACTGGCTGCTTCGGGGGAAAGCTTCAGCCCTGGTTAAAGTGGCCGGCTTTCAATGACTCGTCTGACCTCTGGACATCACCCCTTGCCAGGTCGGGTCGTTCGCTTCATCGTCCAGCCCCTCCTCCTCTCTCTCCTCACTCTGCTGCTCCTCCTGCACACTTGGCATGTCAACTGTTTGGCTTAACGACAATTGGGTCTCCTCATCGTCAGTCCTCACTACTTGAGGTTGCCGGTCCACAACACCAAAATCAATTGGACATGGCAAGTGTTCCAGATTTTGTGCATCGCTACAGAAATAATCCTCAGGTAGCTCCTGGGATTCATCAAGTATTTGAACACTGTCCAATTGGGGAAAAGGACCCGAAAAGATCTCCTCGGAGTGGGCAATGGTGGGATGACTATGATGGACTAATGGTGCAGGTTTGGAGACATTGAGTGTCAGACTCTTGGCTAGCCTCGAGACTGGAGTGAGTGGATAAATGACTGGAAGCACTTTCCGCCATCCATCGTAACACTTGGTCACGCTGATTGGGCCTCGACAGTTGTGTACCCTGCCCCCTGCACAACTGTCCTATAAAGCCAGGGATGGTGGATGCGTGCGATACTGGACGTCCCTCTGAAGCACGCGCTGTATCCCCAATCACTTCACCGCGGCTCGAAACCCCAGCAGCATTTCCACGTCCCTGTCCTCTTCGCTTTGTGCTACGCATTGTAGTAGCCGTTTAACTTTTTTCAATACAATTTAGCTGTACCAGATAGTTTTTAATTTATCCCACACTAATAGTATACAGCCATATACCGGATATAGAATTGTTTTTACATCAATAGAAATAAAGGGCTGGTCAACGACTTCACAGGACGCAGACTGTGCAAATCAATAGTAGCAAGATAACCGCTATTATCCCACACACAGAGTATACAGTCTGATACACTATCAGTGGGTGTCTGAACACACTACCTGTCTCACAACAGCTTCTAAATCTCTGGTTTTTATAGTTTTAGCCCTACCAAGGCCTTTTGGGGGTCCCTTCCTACATAACTTCACCTAAAACCTTCCTCTCCCTGGTATACAGTCTGTCCCTCTCTAGCTCCAACCAGCAAGTGACACGAATCTCAAATGACTATTCTAAGATTCAGGAAGTCACATGGTTTAGCCAGCCAATCACAGTTAAGAGTTTTTTTTTATCAGTCCTGTCTATTCCTAGTGCCTGTCCCTCCCCCCTGCATGTTTATTGGCTAGAAAAAAGCGCCAGGGGATGTGGGAGGGGGAATCAAATTTTTACTGTGTTTTTGCTCGAATATTCGACTATAATCCAATAACGTACTATTCGATCAAACAGCTATTCACTCATCACTAATGGTCAGGTGTGGTTTGGTTGCCATTATCATAAGAAATATTAGACAATAAATGTTGTTGTGTAACATATAGTGGACAAACCCAAGAAGAAGGGAGAGAGAAATATAGGATATATAAATCACAATGCACACCAAAAGAAATAAAGTATAAAATAGCTTTATTAATCCGGCTAAAAGAAAATAAAAACAATTAAAATGGTGAAAACAGCAACAGCCTCTGATGCAGGCCGCGCATCACTACTACAAGTCTTGTCACGTGCAAGACTATGCCTGAGAGGACTGTATGGCCGACTAATACAAAGAAATTATTAACATGCAAAAATATATGCGCTGAAGGATTTGGCAGTCCTCAAGGTTGATCGCCTCTTACAGTACACCAAACATACTTACTACGAGAAAGCCAATAAGGCCCATTCTATGTTGGCATCTCAGCTTAGGGCTAATGCGGCGGCAGCAAGTCCCTATGCACTTAAGGATGAAACTGGGACTTTAGAATATGACCTAAAACGTATAGCTCTGCTCTTTGCTAACTCTTACAGTAAATTATACTCCCTCCCCGATGATCTGACGCTACAGTCCCAACGACTGACCTCCTTTCTTGACTCATGTCATTTACCCAGACTTCAGAGGCTTAATACCCCTTTTACCTTAGAGGAACTGACAGAGGTAATTAAGGACCTACCCCAACGGAAATCCCCGGGACCAGACGGGCTACCTTATTTCTACTACAAGACGTTCTCTGACATTCTCTCCCCACAGCTGCTTGCCCTATATAATGGTTTTCTAAACGGTGAACAGATTCCTGAGAGGCTACTTGATTCTTACATCACTATGGTCCCTAAACCGGACAAGGACCCCACTGACTGCGTGAGCTATTAGCCTATATCCCTCCTAAATGCAGATCTAAAAAATTTTACCAAACTGTTGGCAAATAGACTGGCGGCTCTCCTGCCAAGGCTCATTGACAAGGACCAGGTAGGCTTTGTGATTAACCGACAAGCGGAGGACAATAGACCTAGTGGAGGTTCTTAACAGAACCAGATCTTCGGGACTCCTACTCAGTCTAGACGCAGAGAAAGCCTTTGACAGGCTAGGCTGGCCATTCTTAGAGGCCACTCTGTCTGCCTTCGGAATCTCAGGACCGTTCCTTGCAGCCATATCATCCTTGTATTCCTCCCCCACGGCCAAAGTTCGGCTACCGCATGCCATGTCCCCATGTCTGCAAATACGGAATGGGACTCGGCAGGGCTGCCCCCTGTCTCCCCTGCTATTCATGCTACGTATAGAGCCTTTAGCGGCGCAGATTAGACTCCAGATATCCAAGGGATCCTTGTCCAGGATAGGGAATTCAAACTGTCTTTGTTTGCGGACGACATCCTCCTGACTATACGTAATCCCCTGACTTCTTTTCCCTGTTTACACAACCTTTTGACTACATACGGCGACCTCGGGCTACAAAATTAATATGACAAAGACTGAGGCAATCCCAATTAACCTGCCCACCGGACAGTTAGACACCCTGAAGGCTAGTTACCCCTACAAATGGAAAGACCATAGTATCAGATACCTAGGCACCAATATTACCCCCTCATTCCCCCTCATCTGTGGGACTCTCTTTATGCGATTTCCCCTCCCCCCCCTTGCCCTAATGTGTTGCCCCTTGTGGTGTTCTGTGTTTCTGGTTTTTGGTTATTGTTTATGTTCGAGTTTTGCATGGGACATATCTACTTGTTCCTACAATGTGTCTGTCTGATGCTACAGTTTGGCATACAACTTCTGCACGCTATGCTCTACGGCAGCTATATCTTTGGTCTCTATTGGAGCATAGTGAAACTCTGACAACGTGAATCCACCTACATGTCGTAGTTTGCCATTATTGTAGATGAATGTCGCTGAACTGTATTGGTATGTACCCATGAAATTTTAGTCGTGTTGTTGTAAAAATAGAAAATTTTCTATAAATAAACAGTTATATAAAAAAAACATGCAAAAATATAGTGGAGAACTGAAATAACAAGTGTCACATGAAATAAGAATGAATACAAACTGCGGCGTCTATGTCCCCATGTACTAGTGCGTCACCCATCGCAGCGTAGCCACAGACTCCACTTCCGCCTGGGGCCGCCAACTGGGCTTGCAGGAGGTCACTCCTGGTATCAACATTATTAAGGTATATATACCGGCACCTTCGTGCAATGCTTTCACTTCTGATGAAGCTACAGTGTGGTGGCGATACGCGTGGAGTATTCTTCTCCACTACTACATGGGGACATAGACGCGGCAGGTGGTATTCTTTCTTATTTCATGTGACACTTTAATTACCTCTGTCAGTTCCTCTAAGGTAAAAGGGGTATTAAGCGTCTGAAGTCTGGGTAAATGACATGAGTCAAGAAAGGAGGTCAGTCATTGGGACTGTAGCGTCGGATCATCAGGTAGGGAGGAGGGGAGGGAGTATAATTTACTGTAGTAGTTAGCAAAGAGCAGAGCTATACGTTTTAGGTCATATTCTAAAGTCCCAGTTTCATCCTTAAGTGCATAGGGACTTGCTGCCGCCGCATTAGCCCTAAGCTGAGATGCCAACATAGAATGGGCCTTATTGGCTTTCTCGTAGTAAGTATGTTTGGTGTACTGTAAGAGGCGATCAACCTTGAGGACTGCCAAATCCTTCAGCGCATATATTTTTGCATGTTAATAATTTCTTTGTATTAGCCAGCCATACAGTCCTCTCAGGCATCCCCAGCCACCTCCACCAGCGCTCCTATCCCCAGCAATCTCCACCAGCGCTCCTATCCCCAGCCATCTCCACCAGCGCTCCTATCCCCAGCCATCTCCACCAGCGCTCCTATCCCCAGCCATCTCCACCAGCGCTCCTATCCCCAGCCATCTCCACCAGAGCTCCTATCCCCAGCCATCTCCACCAGTTTTCCTATCCCCAGCCATCTCCACCAGTGTTCCTATCCCAACCATCTGCACCAGTTTTCCTATCCCCAGCCATCTCCACCAGTGTTCCTATCCCAACCATCTCCACCAGTTTTCCTATCCCCAGCCATCTCCACCAGCGCTCCTATCCCCAGCCATCTCCACCAGCGCTCCTATCCCCAGCCATCTCCACCAGTTTTCCTATCCCCAGCCATCTCCACCAGTGTTCCTATCCCCAGCCATCTCCACCAGTTTTCCTATCCCCAGCCATCTCCACCAGTGTTCCTATCCCAACCATCTCCACCAGTTTTCCTATCCCCAGCCATCTCCACCAGCGCTCCTATCCCCAGCCATCTCCACCAGTTTTCCTATCCCCAGCCATCTCCACTAGCGCTCCTATCCCCAGCCATCTCCACTAGCGCTCCTATCCCCAGCCATCTCCACCGGCGCTCCTATCCCCAGCCATCTCCACCAGTTTTCCTATCCCCAGCCATCTCCACTAGAGCTCCTATCCCCAGCCATCTCCACCTGCGCTCCTATCCCCAGCCATCTCCACCAGTTTTCCTATCTCCAGCCATCTCCACTAGCACTCCTATCCCCAGCCATCTCCACCAGCGCTCCTATCCCCAGCCATCTCCACCAGCGCTCCTATCCCCAGCCATCTCCACCGGCATTCCTATCCCCAGCCATCTCCACCAGCGCTCCTATCCCCAGCCATCTCCACCAGCGCTCCTATCCCCAGCCATCTCCACCAGTGTTCCTATCCCAACCATCTGCACCAGTTTTCCTATCCCCAACCATCTCCACCAGCACTCCTATCCCCAGCCATCTCCACCAGTTTTCCTATCCCCAGCCATCTCCACCAGTTTTCCTATCCCCAGCCATCTCCACCAGCATTCCTATCCCCATCCATCTCCACCATGCTCCTATCCCCAGCCATCTCCACCAGCGCTCCTATCCCCAGCCATCTCCACCAGCGCTCCTATCCCCAGCCATCTCCACCAGTGTTCCTATCCCAACCATCTGCACCAGCATTCCTATCCCCAGCCATCTCCACTAGCGCTCCTATCCCCAGCCATCTCCACCAGCATTCCTATCCCCAGCCATCTCCACCAGTGTTCCTATCCCAACCATCTGCACCAGTTTTCCTATCCCCAGCCATCTCCACCAGCGCTCCTATCCCCAGCCATCTCCACCAGCATTCCTATCCCCAGCCATCTCCACCAGTTTTCCTATCTCCAGCCATCTCCACCAGCGCTCCTATCCCCAGCCATCTTCACCAGCACTCCTATCCCCAGCCATCTCCACCAGTTTTCCTATCTCCAGCCATCTCCACCAGCGCTCCTATCCCAAGCCATCTTCACCAGCGCTCCTATCCCAAGCCATCTTCACCAGCGTTCCTATCCCCAGCCATCTCCACCAGTGCTCCTATCCACTAAGGATATCCTCCATCAGTGTTGTACTACAGATCAGATACAGATCAGTCCATTATTGCAACTTGTATGGTAAATCATTGGTGGTGATCTGTGGTGTCCAGATATCTGATACTCCAAACAAAGCTAGTTTACTTCATTTACCCAGTTTAGTATCTGGGACATTTTGGGCTTCTTGTGACCACTGACTGGTCTATTTCTCTATCAGCTTGTAGTAAAGGTATAAAATGGTGAGAGGTTTGGCTGGTCAGCATGGTCTGGAGAGCTGAGAGGATGGATGTCTATAGTGCAGCACTCACGTCATCTCCACCGTGCAGGAACAGTCTCTTACAGATGGCTTCTGCTGGGGGTCAGGCTTTTGTGACAACCTTGATCTGCGGACATAGAGAGGGACAGTAGCAATAATGGGATGAGGCGAGTACCTGCAGAGAGCTGTGACGCCAATGCATTGCCAGGTCAGTGGCTTGTAGAGGGCATGCTTGTGGCTAACAAGTATTGTTTGTGATAACAAAGTGGTATGAAGAGTTTGGGGTTTGTTAGTCATAATTCTAGCAGTCGTTCCAATACAGAGATGTATAGGAGAGAGGCTTTTTCCCCATTATATATAGGCGCACAGGTACTTGGTGAGGGATGCAGATGGTTTTGGAGGCATTTTCACTAGATGAAGAGGACAGAAATATAACTGAGGATTTCTGTCCCCAACCAGTTAAAACGAGGAAGTGTATTGAGATTTCTAAAAATGCTGTTATTGACACAGTTCATGCTGTTGTTGGTGCAGTAGATGCAGTTGTGGTTGGTGCAGTAGATGCGGTTGTGGTTGGCGCAGTAGGTGCGGTAGTGGTTGGTGCAGTAGGTGTGGTAGTGGTTGGTGCAGTAGGTGTGGTTGTGGTTGGTGCAGTAGGTGTGGTTGGTGCAGTAGCTGTGGTTGGTGCAGTAGATGCAGTTGTGGTTGGTGCAGTAGGTGCGGCTGTGGTTGGCGCAGTAGGTGCGGCTGTTGGTGCAGTAGATGCGGTTGAGATTGGTGCAGTAGATGCGGTTGTGGTTGGCGCAGTAGGTGCGGTTGTGGTTGGTGCAGTAGATTTGGTTGTGGTTGGCGCAGTAGGTGCGGTTGTGGTTGGCACAGTAGGTGCGGCTGTTGGTGCAGTGGTTGTGGTTGGTGCAGTAGCTGCGGTTGTGGTTGGTGCAGTAGATTTGGTTGCGGTTGGCGCAGTAGGTGCGGTTGTGGTTGGTGCAGTAGGTGCGGCTGTTGGTGCAGTAGCTGTGGTTGTGGTTGGTGCAGTAGATGTGGTTGGTGCAGTAGGTGCGGTTGTGGTTGGCGCAGTAGGTGCGGTTGTGGTTGGTGCAGTAGATTTGGTTGTGGTTGGCGCAGTAGGCAAGGTTGTGGTTGGCGCAGTAGGTGCGGTTGTGGTTGGTGCAGTAGATTTGGTTGTGGTTGGTGCACTAGGTGCGGTTGTGGTTGGTGCAGTAGATTTGGTTGTGGTTGGTGCAGTAGCTTTGGTTGTGGATGGTGCAGTAGGTGTGGTTGTGGTTGATGCAGTAGGTGTGGTTGTGGTTGGTGCAGTAGGTGTGGTATTGGTTGGTGCAGTAGGTGTTGTAGTGGTTGGTGCAGTAGGTGTGGTTGTGGTTGGTGCAGTGGTTGTGGTTGGTGCAGTAGGTGTGGTTGTGGTTGGTGAAGTAGGTGTGGTATTGGTTGGTGCAGTAGGTTTGGTAGTGGTTGGTGCAGTAGGTGTGGTAGTGGTTGGTGCAGTAGCTGTGGTTGTGGGTGGTGCAGTAGGTGTGGTTGTGGTTGGTGAAGTAGGTGTGGTTGTGGTTGGTGCAGTAGGTGTGTTAGTGGTTGGTGCAGTAGGTGTGGTAGTGGTTGGTGCAGTAGGTGTGGTTGGTTGGTGCAGTAGGTGTGGCTGTGGTTGGTGCAGTAGGTGTGGTAGTGGTTGGTGCAGTAGGTGTGGTTGTGGTTGGTGCAGTAGGTGTGGTAGTGGGTGGTGCAGTAGGTGTGGTAGTGGGTGGTGCAGTAGGTGTGGTAGTGGTTGGTGCAGTAGGTGTGGTTGTGGTTGGTGCAGTAGGTGTGGTAGTGGGTGGTGCAGTAGGTGTGGTAGTGGGTGGTGCAGTAGGTGTGGTAGTGGGTGGTGCAGTAGGTGTGGTAGTGGTTGGTGCAGTAGGTGTGGATGTGGTTGGTGCAGTAGGTGTGGTAGTGGTTGGTGCAGTAGGTGTGGATGTGGTTGGTGCAGTAGGTGTGGTTGTGGTTGCTGCAGTAGGTGTGGTTGTGGTTGGTGCAGTAGGTGTGGTAGTGGGTGGTGCAGTAGGTGTGGTAGTGGGTGGTGCAGTAGGTGTGGTAGTGGTTGGTGCAGTAGGTGTGGTTGTGGTTGGTGCAGTAGGTGTGGTAGTGGGTGGTGCAGTAGGTGTGGTAGTGGGTGGTGCAGTAGGTGTGGTAGTGGTTGGTGCAGTAGGTGTGGATGTGGTTGGTGCAGTAGGTGTGGTAGTGGTTGGTGCAGTAGGTGTGGTAGTGGTTGGTGCAGTAGGTGTGGTTGTGGTTGGTGTGGTAGTGGTTGGTGCAGTAGGTGTGGTAGTGGTTGGTGCAGTAGGTGTGGTTGTGGTTGGTGTGGTAGTGGTTGGTGTGGTAGTGGTTGGTGCAGTAGGTGTGGTAGTGGTTGGTGTGGTAGTGGTTGGTGCAGTAGGTGTGGTAGTGGTTGGTGCAGTAGGTGTGGTTGTGGTTGGTGCAGTAGGTGTGGTTGTGGTTGGTGCAGTAGGTGTGGTAGTGGGTGGTGCAGTAGGTGTGGTTGGTGCAGTAGGTGTGGTTGTGGTTGGTGCAGTAGGTGTGGTTGTGGTTGGTGCAGTAGATGTGGTTGGTGCAGTAGGTGTGGTTGTGGTTGGTGCAGTAGGTGTGGTTGTGGTTGGTGCAGTAGATGTGGTTGGTGCAGTAGGTGTGGCTGTGGTTGGTGCAGTAGGTGTGGTAGTGGTTGGTGCAGTAGGTGTGGTTGTGGTTGGTGCAGTAGGTGTGGTAGTGGGTGGTGCAGTAGGTGTGGTAGTGGGTGGTGCAGTAGGTGTGGTAGTGGTTGGTGCAGTAGGTGTGGTTGTGGTTGGTGCAGTAGGTGTGGTTGTGGTTGGTGCAGTAGGTGTGGTAGTGGGTGGTGCAGTAGGTGTGGTAGTGGGTGGTGCAGTAGGTGTGGTAGTGGTTGGTGCAGTAGGTGTGGATGTGGTTGGTGCAGTAGGTGTGGTAGTGGTTGGTGCAGTAGGTGTGGTTGTGGTTGGTGTGGTAGTGGTTGGTGCAGTAGGTGTGGTAGTGGTTGGTGCAGTAGGTGTGGTTGTGGTTGGTGTGGTAGTGGTTGGTGTGGTAGTGGTTGGTGCAGTAGGTGTGGTAGTGGTTGGTGTGGTAGTGGTTGGTGTGGTAGTGGTTGGTGCAGTAGGTGTGGCTGTGGTTGGTGCAGTAGGTGTGGTTGTGGTTGGTGCAGTAGGTGTGGTTGTGGTTGGTGCAGTAGGTGTGGTAGTGGGTGGTGCAGTAGGTGTGGTTGGTGCAGTAGGTGTGGTTGTGGTTGGTGCAGTAGGTGTGGTTGTGGTTGGTGCAGTAGATGTGGTTGGTGCAGTAGGTGTGGTTGGTGCAGTAGGTGTGGTTGTGGTTGGTGCAGTAGGTGTGGTTGTGGTTGGTGCAGTAGATGTGGTTGGTGCAGTAGGTGTGGTTGTGGTTGGTGCAGTAGGTGTGGTTGTGGTTGGTGCAGTAGGTGTGGTAGTGGGTGGTGCAGTAGGTGTGGTTGGTGCAGTAGGTGTGGTTGTGGTTGGTGCAGTAGATGTGGTTGGTGCAGTAGGTGTGGTAGTGGGTGGTGCAGTAGGTGTGGTTGGTGCAGTAGGTGTGGTTGTGGTTGGTGCAGTAGGTGTGGTTGTGGTTGGTGCAGTAGATGTGGTTGATGCAGTAGGTGTGGCTGTGGTTGGTGCAGTAGGTGTGGTTGTGGTTGGTGCAGTAGGTGTGGTAGTGGTTGGTGCAGTAGGTGTGGTTGTGGTTGGTGCAGTAGGTGTGGTTGTGGTTGGTGCAGTAGGTGTGGTAGTGGGTGGTGCAGTAGGTGTGGTAGTGGTTGGTGCAGTAGGTGTGGTAGTGGTTGGTGCAGTAGGTGTGGTTGTGGTTGGTGTGGTAGTGGTTGGTGTGGTAGTGGTTGGTGCAGTAGGTGTGGTAGTGGTTGGTGTGGTAGTGGTTGGTGCAGTAGGTGTGGTAGTGGTTGGTGCAGTAGGTGTGGCTGTGGTTGGTGCAGTAGGTGTGGTTGTGGTTGGTGCAGTAGGTGTGGTTGTGGTTGGTGCAGTAGGTGTGGTAGTGGGTGGTGCAGTAGGTGTGGTTGGTGCAGTAGGTGTGGTTGTGGTTGGTGCAGTAGATGTGGTTGGTGCAGTAGGTGTGGTTGTGGTTGGTGCAGTAGGTGTGGTTGTGGTTGGTGCAGTAGATGTGGTTGGTGCAGTAGGTGTGGCTGTGGTTGGTGCAGTAGGTGTGGTAGTGGTTGGTGCAGTAGGTGTGGTTGTGGTTGGTGCAGTAGGTGTGGTAGTGGTTGGTGCAGTAGGTGTGGTTGTGGTTGGTGCAGTAGGTGTGGTAGTGGGTGGTGCAGTAGGTGTGGTAGTGGGTGGTGCAGTAGGTGTGGTAGTGGTTGGTGCAGTAGGTGTGGTTGTGGTTGGTGCAGTAGGTGTGGTAGTGGGTGGTGCAGTAGGTGTGGTAGTGGGTGGTGCAGTAGGTGTGGTTGGTGCAGTAGGTGTGGTTGTGGTTGGTGCAGTAGGTGTGGTTGTGGTTGGTGCAGTAGATGTGGTTGGTGCAGTAGGTGTGGTTGGTGCAGTAGGTGTGGTTGTGGTTGGTGCAGTAGGTGTGGTTGTGGTTGGTGCAGTAGTTGTGGTAGTGGGTGGTGCAGTAGGTGTGGTTGGTGCAGTAGGTGTGGTTGTGGTTGGTGCAGTAGATGTGGTTGGTGCAGTAGGTGTGGTTGTGGTTGGTGCAGTAGGTGTGGTTGTGGTTGGTGCAGTAGATGTGGTTGGTGCAGTAGGTGTGGCTGTGGTTGGTGCAGTAGGTGTGGTAGTGGTTGGTGCAGTAGGTGTGGTTGTGGTTGGTGCAGTAGGTGTGGTAGTGGTTGGTGCAGTAGGTGTGGTTGTGGTTGGTGCAGTAGGTGTGGTAGTGGGTGGTGCAGTAGGTGTGGTAGTGGGTGGTGCAGTAGGTGTGGTAGTGGTTGGTGCAGTAGGTGTGGTTGTGGTTGGTGCAGTAGGTGTGGTAGTGGGTGGTGCAGTAGGTGTGGTAGTGGGTGGTGCAGTAGGTGTGGTTGGTGCAGTAGGTGTGGTTGTGGTTGGTGCAGTAGGTGTGGTTGTGGTTGGTGCAGTAGATGTGGTTGGTGCAGTAGGTGTGGTTGGTGCAGTAGGTGTGGTAGTGGGTGGTGCAGTAGGTGTGGTAGTGGGTGGTGCAGTAGGTGTGGTAGTGGTTGGTGCAGTAGGTGTGGTTGTGGTTGGTGCAGTAGGTGTGGTAGTGGGTGGTGCAGTAGGTGTGGCTGTGGTTGGTGCAGTAGGTGTGGTAGTGGGCGGTGCAGTAGGTGTGGTAGTGGGTGGTGCAGTAGGTGTGGTAGTGGTTGGTGCAGTAGGTGTGGATTTGGTTGGTGCAGTAGGTGTGGTTGTGGTTGGTGCAGTAGGTGTGGTAGTGGTTGGTGCAGTAGGTGTGGTTGTGGTTGGTGTGGTAGTGGTTGGTGTGGTAGTGGTTGGTGCAGTAGGTGTGGTTGTGGTTGGTGTGGTAGTGGTTGGTGTGGTAGTGGTTGGTGCAGTAGGTGTGGTAGTGGTTGGTGTGGTAGTGGTTGGTGCAGTAGGTGTGGTAGTGGTTGGTGCAGTAGGTGTGGCTGTGGTTGGTGCAGTAGGTGTGGTTGTGGTTGGTGCAGTAGGTGTGGTTGTGGTTGGTGCAGTAGGTGTGGTAGTGGGTGGTGCAGTAGGTGTGGTTGGTGCTGGAGGTGTGGTTGTGGTTGGTGCAGTAGGTGTGGTTGTGGTTGGTGCAGTAGATGTGGTTGGTGCAGTAGGTGTGGTTGTGGTTGGTGCAGTAGGTGTGGTTGTGGTTGGTGCAGTAGATGTGGTTGGTGCAGTAGGTGTGGCTGTGGTTGGTGCAGTAGGTGTGGTAGTGGTTGGTGCAGTAGGTGTGGTTGTGGTTGGTGCAGTAGGTGTGGTTGTGGGTGGTGCAGTAGGTGTGGTAGTGGGTGGTGCAGTAGGTGTGGTAGTGGTTGGTGCAGTAGGTGTGGTTGTGGTTGGTGCAGTAGGTGTGGTAGTGGGTGGTGCAGTAGGTGTGGTAGTGGGTGGTGCAGTAGGTGTGGTAGTGGTTGGTGCAGTAGGTGTGGATGTGGTTGGTGCAGTAGGTGTGGTAGTGGTTGGTGCAGTAGGTGTGGTAGTGGTTGGTGCAGTAGGTGTGGTTGTGGTTGGTGTGGTAGTGGTTGGTGCAGTAGGTGTGGTAGTGGTTGGTGCAGTAGGTGTGGTTGTGGTTGGTGTGGTAGTGGTTGGTGCAGTAGGTGTGGTAGTGGTTGGTGCAGTAGGTGTGGTTGTGGTTGGTGTGGTAGTGGTTGGTGTGGTAGTGGTTGGTGCAGTAGGTGTGGTAGTGGTTGGTGTGGTAGTGGTTGGTGTGGTAGTGGTTGGTGCAGTAGGTGTGGCTGTGGTTGGTGCAGTAGGTGTGGTTGTGGTTGGTGCAGTAGGTGTGGTTGTGGTTGGTGCAGTAGGTGTGGTAGTGGGTGGTGCAGTAGGTGTGGTTGGTGCAGTAGGTGTGGTTGTGGTTGGTGCAGTAGGTGTGGTTGTGGTTGGTGCAGTAGATGTGGTTGGTGCAGTAGGTGTGGTTGGTGCAGTAGGTGTGGTTGTGGTTGGTGCAGTAGGTGTGGTTGTGGTTGGTGCAGTAGATGTGGTTGGTGCAGTAGGTGTGGTTGTGGTTGGTGCAGTATGTGTGGTTGTGGTTGGGTGCGGTAGGTGTGGTAGTGGGTGGTTGCAGTAGGTGTGGTTGGTGCAGTAGGTGTGGTTGTGGTTGGTGCAGTTGATGTGGTTGGTGCAGTAGGTGTGGTAGTGGGTGGTGCAGTAGGTGTGGTTGGTGCAGTAGGTGTGGTTGTGGTTGGTGCAGTAGGTGTGGTTGTGGTTGGTGCAGTAGATGTGGTTGATGCAGTAGGTGTGGCTGTGGTTGTGGTTGGTGCAGTAGATGTGGTTGTAGGGTGGTGCAGTAGGTGTGGTAGTGGTTGGTGCAGTAGGTGTGTGGTTGTGGTTGGTGCAGTAGGTGTGGTTGTGGTTGGTGCAGTAGAGGTGTGGTAGTGGGTGGTGCAGTAGGGGTGTGGTAGTGGTTGGTGGCAGTAGGTGTGGTAGTGGTTGGTGCAGTAGGTGTGGTTGTGGTTGGTGTGGTAGTGGTTGGTGTGGTAATGTGGTTGGTGGCAGTAGGTGTTGGTGAGTGGGTTGGTGTGGTAGTGGTTGGTGCAGTAGGTGTTGGTCTGTGGTTGGTGCAGTAGGTGTGGTTGTGGTGGTGCAGTAGAGTGTGGTTGTTGTGGTTGGTGCAGTAGGTGTGGTAGGGGTTGTGGTAGGTGTGTTGGTGCAAGTACGGTGTGGTTAGTTGTTGGGTTGCAGTAGGTGCTGGTGTGGTTGGGTGGCAGTAGATGGTGTGGTTGGTGCAGGTAGATGTGGTTGGTGCAGGTAGATGTGGTTGTGGTTGGTGCAGTAGGTGTGGTTGTGGTTGGTGCAGTAGATGTGGGTTGGTGCAGTAGGTGTGTTGTGGCTTGTGTGCATTAGGTGTGGCTAGTAGCGTGGTGTGGTAGTGGGTTGGTGCAGTAGGTTAGTGGCTTTGTGCGTTGGTTGCAGTTAGGTGTTGGTAGTGGTAGTGTTGGTGCAGTAGGTGTGGCTTGTGGTTGGTGCCAGTAGGTGTGGTAGTGGGTGGTGGCAGTTAAGGGTAGGTTGGTGCAGTTAGGTGTGGTTGTGGTTGGTGCAGTTAGGTTGTGGTTAGTGGTTGGTGCAGTTAGTTGTGGTTGGTGGTTGGTGCAGTAGGTGTGGTTAGTGGTTTGGTTTGCAGTAGGGCTGTGGTAGTGGGTGGTGCAGTAGGTGTGGTTGGTGCAGTAGGTGTGGTTGTGGTTGGTGCAGTAGGTGTGGTTGTGGTTGGTGCAGTAGGTGTGGTTGGTGCAGTAGGTGTGGTTGGTGGCAGTAGGTGTTGTTGTGGTTGGTGCAGTTAGGTGTGGTTGTGGTTGGTGCAGTAGTTGTGGTAAGTGGGTTGGTGCAGTAGGTGTGGTTGGTGCAGTAGGTGTGTGTTGTGGTTGGTGCAGTAGATGTGGTTGGTGGCAGTAGGTTTGGTTGTGGTTGGTGCAGTAGGTGTGGGTTGTGGTGGTGCAGGAGATGTGGTTGGTGCAGTAGGTGTGGCTGTGGTTGGTGCAGTAGGTGTGGTAGTGGTTGGTGCAGTAGGTGTGGTTGTGGTTGGTGCAGTAGTGTGGTAGTGGTTGGTGCAGTAGGTGTGGTTGTGGTTGGTGCAGTAGGTGTGGTAGTGGGTGGTGCATGTAGTTTGTTGGTAGTGGGTGGTGGTGCAGTAGGTAGTTTTTGTGGTAGTGGGTTGGTGCAGTAGGTGTGGTTGTGGTTGTGCAGTAGGTGTGGTAGTGGGTGGTGCAGTAGGTGTGGTATAGGGGTGGTGCAGTAGGTGTGGTTGGTGCAGTAGGTTTGTTGTTGTGTTGGTGCAGTAGGTGTGGTTGTGGTTGGTAGCAGTAGATGTGGTTGGTGGCAGTAGGTGTGGTTGGTGCAGTAGTTGTGGTAGTGGGTGGTGCAGTAGGTGTGGTAGTGGGTGGTGCAGTAGGTGTGGTAGTGGTTGGTGCAGTAGGTGTGGTTGTGGTTGTGCAGTAGGTGTGGTATGTGGTGGTGCAGTAGGTGTGGCTGTGGTTGGTGCAGTAGGTGTGGTAGTGGGGCGGTGCAGTAGGTGTGGTAGTGGGTGGTGCAGTAGGTGTGGTAGTGGTTGGGGCAGTAGGTGTGGATTTGGTTTGGTGCAGTAGGTGTGGTAGTGGTTGGTGCAGTAGGTGTGGTAGTGGTTGGCTGACAGTAGGTGTGGTTGTGGTTGGTTGTGGTAGTGGTTGGTGCAGTAGGTGTGGTAGTGGTTGGTGCAGTAGGTGTGGTTGTGGTTGGTGTGGTAGTGGTTGGTGTGGTAGTGGTTGGTGCAGTAGGTGTGGTAGTGGTTGGTGTGGTAGTGGTTGGTGCAGTAGGTGTGGTAGTGGTTGGTGCAGTAGGTGTGGCTGTGGTTGGTGCAGTAGGTGTGGTTGTGGTTGGTGCAGTAGGTGTGGTTGTGGTTGGTGCAGTAGGTGTGGTAGTGGGTGGTGCAGTAGGTGTGGTTGGTGCAGTAGGTGTGGTTGTGGTTGGTGCAGTAGGTGTGGTTGTGGTTGGTGCAGTAGATGTGGTTGGTGCAGTAGGTGTGGTTGTGGTTGGTGCAGTAGGTGTGGTTGTGGTTGGTGCAGTAGATGTGGTTGGTGCAGTAGGTGTGGCTGTGGTTGGTGCAGTAGGTGTGGTAGTGGTTGGTGCAGTAGGTGTGGTTGTGGTTGGTGCAGTAGGTGTGGTTGTGGGTGGTGCAGTAGGTGTGGTAGTGGGTGGTGCAGTAGGGTGATGGTAGTGGTTGGTGCCAGTAGGTGTGTGGTTGTGGGTTGGTGCAGTAGTGTGGGGTTAGTGGGTGTTGCAGGTAGGTGTGGTAGTGGGTGGTGCAGTAGGTGTGGTATTGGGTTGGTGCAGTAGGTGTGGATGTGTTTGTGCAGTAGGTTGTGGTAGTGGTTGGTGCAGTAGGTGTGGTAGTGGTTGGTGCAGTAGGTGTTGGTTGTGTTGGTGTGGTAGTGGTTGGTGCAGTAGTGTGTGGTAGTGGTTGTGCAGTAGGTGTGGTTTGTGGTTGGTGTGGTAGTGGTTGGTGCAGTAGGTGTGGTAGTGGTTGGGGTGGTTAGTTGGGTTGGTGTGGTAGTGGTTTGGTGCAGTAGGTGTGGCTGTGGTTGGTGCAGTAGGTGTGGTTGTGGTTGTGCAGTAGGTGTGGTTGTGGTTGGGGCAGTAGGTGTGGTAGTGGGTGGTGCAGTAGGTGTGGTTGGTGCAGTAGGATGTGGTTGTGGTTGGTGCGAGTAGGTGTGGTTGTGGTTGGTGCAGTAGATGTGGTTGGTGCAGTAGGTGGTGGTTGGTGCAGTAGGTGTGGTTGTGGTTGGTGGCAGTAGGTGTGGGTGTGGGTGGTGGAGTAGATGTGGTTGGTGCAGTAGGTGTGGTTGTGGTTGGTGCAGTAGGTGTGGTTGTGGTTGGTGCAGTAGGTGTGGTTGTGGTTGGTGCAGTAGATGTGGTTGGTGCAGTAGGTGTGGTAGTGGGTGGTGCAGTAGGTGTGGTTGGTGCAGTAGGTGTGGTTGTGGTGGTGCAGTAGGTGTGGTTGGTGGTTGGTGCAGGTAGATGTGGTTGATGCAGTAGGTGTGGCTGTGGTTGGTGCAGTAGGTGTGGTTGTGGTTGGTGCAGTAAGGTGTGGTAGTGGTTGGTGCAGTAGGTGTGTAGTGGTTGGTGCAGTAGGTGTGGGTTGTGGTTGGTGCAGTAGGTGTGGTTTGTGGTTGGTGCAGTAGGTGTGGTGTGAGGTGGTGGCAGTAGGTGTGGTTGTGGTTGGTGCAGTAGGTGTGGTAGTGGTTGGTGCAGTAGGTGTGGTTGTGGTTGGTGTGGTAGTGGTTGGTGCAGTAGGTGTGGTAGTGGTTGGTGTGGTAGTGGTTGGTGCAGTAGGTGTGGTAGTGGTTGGTGCAGTAGGTGTGGCTGTGGTTGGTGCAGTAGGTGTGGTTGTGGTTGGTGCAGTAGGTGTGGTTGTGGTTGGTGCAGTAGGTGCGGTAGTGGTTGGTGCAGTAGGTGTGGTTGGTGCAGTAGGTGTGGTTGTGGTTGGTGCAGTAGATGTGGTTGTGGTTGGTGCAGTAGGTGTGGTTGTGGTTGGTGCAGTAGATGTGGTTGGTGCAGTAGGTGTGGTAGTGGTTGGTGCAGTAGGTGTGGTAGTGGTTGGTGCAGTAGGTGTGGTTGTGGTTGGTGCAGTAGGTGTGGTAGTGGGTGGGTGCAGTAGGTGTGGTAGTGGGTGTGCAGTAGGTGTGGTAGTGGTTGGTGCAGTAGGTGTGGTTGTGGTTGGTGCAGTAGGTGTGGTAGGGGGTGGTGCAGTAGGTGTGGTAGTGGGTGGTGCAGTAGGTGTGGTAGTGGTTGGTGCAGTAGGTGTGGTTGGGGTTGGTGCAGTAGGTGTGGTAGTGGGTGGTGCAGTAGGTGTGGTAGTGGGTGGTGCAGTAGGTGTGGTAGTGGTTGGTGCAGTAGGTGTGGATGTGGTTGGTGCAGTAGGTGTGGTAGTGGTTGGTGCAGTAGGTGTGGTAGTGGTTGGTGCAGTAGGTGTGGTTGTGGTTGGTGTGGTAGTGGTTGGTGCAGTAGGTGTGGTAGTGGTTGGTGCAGTAGGTGTGGTTGTGGTTGGTGTGGTAGTGGTTGGTGCAGTAGCTGTGGTAGTGGTTGTTGTGGTAGTGGTTGGTGTGGTAGTGGTTGGTGCAGTAGGTGTGGCTGTGGTTGGTGCAGTAGGTGTGGTTGTGGTTGGTGCAGTAGGTGTGGTTGTGGTTGGTGCAGTAGGTGTGGTAGTGGGTGGTGCAGTAGGTGTGGTTGGTGCAGTAGGTGTGGTTGTGGTTGGTGCAGTAGGTGTGGTTGTGGTTGGTGCAGTAGATGTGGTTGGTGCAGTAGGTGTGGTTGGTGCAGTAGGTGTGGTTGTGGTTGGTGCAGTAGGTGTGGTTGTGGTTGGTGCAGTAGATGTGGTTGGTGCAGTAGGTGTGGTTGTGGTTGGTGCAGTAGGTGTGGTAGTGGTTGGTGTGGTAGTGGTTGGTGCAGTAGGTGTGGCTGTGGTTGGTGCAGTAGGTGTGGTAGTGGTTGGTGCAGTAGGTGTGGCTGTGGTTGGTGCAGTAGGTGTGGTAGTGGGTGGTGCAGTAGGTGTGGTTGGTGCAGTAGGTGTGGTTGTGGTTGGTGCAGTAGGTGTGGTTGTGGTTGGTGCAGTAGATGTGGTTGGTGCAGTAGGTGTGGTTGTGGTTGGTGCAGTAGGTGTGGTAGTGGGTGGTGCAGTAGGTGTGGTTGGTGCAGTAGGTGTGGTTGTGGTTGGTGCAGTAGGTGTGGTAGTGGTTGGTGCAGTAGGTGTGGATGTGGTTGGTGCAGTAGGTGTGGTAGTGGGTGGTGCAGTAGGTGTGGTAGTGGTTGGTGCAGTAGGTGTGGTAGTGGTTGGTGCAGTAGGTGTGGTAGTGGGTGGTACAGTAGGTGTGGTTGGTGCAGTAGGTGTGGTTGTGGTTGGTGCAGTAGGTGTGGTTGTGGTTGGTGCAGTAGGTGTGGTTGTGGTTGGTGCAGTAGGTGTGGTAGTGGGTGGTGCAGTAGGTGTGGTTGTGGTTGGTGCAGTAGGTGTGGTTGTGGTTGGTGCAGTAGGTGTGGTATTGGTTGGTGCAGTAGGTGTGGTTGTGGTTGGTGCAGTAGGTGTGGTTGTGGTTGGTGCAGCTTTTGGGGCAGTAGATTTGGTTGGCAATGATAATAATATAAAGCATAATAACGCGTACGAATGTTCACAGCTTATGAAACAACATCTGACTGCCATTAGGTCTAGGGATGATTTGGGCCTAGTTGCTGTAACAGAGACTTGGTTCAAAGACTCTAATGATTGGAAAATAGCCGTACTGGGGTATATAGTATACAGAGAAGATAGAGAGAAGAGGAGAGGGGGTATACAGGAAAGAGAGAGGAGTGATATAGAGGGGTCACATCACTATCACTGTGTGACCCCTCTCTATATCACTATGTGTGACCTCTCTCTATATCACTATGTGTGACCTCTCTATATCACTATGTGTGACCCCTCTATATCACTATGTGTGACCTCTCTATATCACTATGTGTGACCCCTCTCTATATCACTATGTCTGACCTCTCTCTATATCACTATGTGTGACCTCTTTATATCACTATGTGTGACCTCTCTATATCACTATGTGTGACCTCTCTCTATATCACTATGTGTGACCCCTCTCTATATCACTATGTGTGACCCCTCTCTCTATATCACTATGTGTGACCTCTCTATATCACTATGTGTGACCCCTCTCTATATCACTATATGTGACCTCTCTATATCACTATGTGTGACCCCTTTCTATATCCCTGTGTGACCTCTCTCTATATCACCGGTATCTGGCATTGTTCTCCTATGTGTATGGTGAATATTACATGACTACATTACACTAGTAGCAGGTGATCCAGAAGTTGAATCTAGAGATAACTGGTGTGGCCGTCAGAAGTGAGAGTGGTTGCATTAGTTTTGGGTATACTTAGCCATATTGGGTTTTGGTTGTGTTTCTTTGATGCCCTAGTTAGATGATCCTATATCGGTTGTCTGGACATGGCAGCCGCGCAGATTCCGGCACAATCAGGTCTCCAGCATAACAAGTGTGTAACAGCAGGGGGCACCATAACAAGTGTGTAACACCAGGGGGCACCATAACAAGTGTGTAACAGCAGGGGGCACCATAACAAGTGTGTAACAGCAGGGGGCACCATAACAAGTGTGTAACAGCAAGGGGCACCATAACAAGTGTGTAACAGCAGGGGGCACCATAACAAGTGAGTAACAGCAGGGGGCACCATAACAAGTGTGTAACAGCAGGGGGCACCATAACAAGTGTGTAACACCAGGGGGCACCATAACAAGTTTGTAACACCAGGGGGCACCATAACAAGTGTGTAACAGCAGGGGGCACCATAACAAGTGAGTAACAGCAGGGGGCACCATAACAAGTGTGTAACACCAGGGGGCACCATAACAAGTGTGTAACAGCAGGGGGCACCATAACAAGTGTGTAACACCAGGGGGCACCATAACAAGTGTGTAACACCAGGGGGCACCATAACAAGTGTGTAACAGCAAGGGGCACCATAACAAGTGTGTAACAGCAGGGGGCACCATAACAAGTGTGTAACACCAGGGGGCACCATAACAAGTGTGTAACACCAGGGGGCACCATAACAAGTGTGTAACAGCGGGGGGCACCATAACAAGTGTGTAACAGCAGGGGGTACCATAACAAGTGTGTAACAGCAGGGGGTACCATAACAAGTGTGTAACACCAGGGGGCACCATAACAAGTGTGTAACAGCAGGGGGTACCATAACAAGTGTGTAACAGCAGGGGGTACCATAACAAGTGTGTAACAGCAGGGGCCGGCCTTAGGGTAGATGGCGCCCTGTGCGAAACCATCTTCTGGCGCCCCCCCCCAATATATAGACAACAGACATACAGGGCAAAGCTGCTGCTGTCCCTGCGGCTGTGCTATTTCTGCAACAAAATCACTGTTGTTTTCCAATAATAGACAACCCTATTAAAGGAGTTATCCAGGATTCAAAAAGACATGGCTACTTTCTTTCATAAACAGCTCCATCCTAGTCCTCAGGTTGTGTGTGGTATTACAACCTAGTTCTATTGATGTGAATAGAGACAAACTGTAATACCACATACAACAAAAAGATAATACATTAACATACGACAATACTCAACACCAGACTCGCAGGGGGCGTCTTCTCTGCATGAATTGCAGGTGATGTTTTTTGCAGGAAGTTTTTCTTTTATTCTGGTTTAGACCATCATGGAGAGTTCTCCTGGTTATGTCTCGGCTACACAGAATCTGCCAGGGAAACATATTAGGCTCCTCTGTGCTGCAGCACCATCCTCATCTCTATACAAATCCTCATCTGTATCACTTCACACAGTAACAGAGACCCCTCTGTGCCCCATATAAGCAGTATGCCCAGTACATGCCCCCATATAGTAGTCAGGCCCCCTCTGTGCCCCATATAAGCAGTATGCCCAGTACATGCCCCCAAATAGTAGTCAGGCCCCCTCTGTGCCCCATATAAGCAGTATGCCCAGTACATGGCGCCATATAGTAGTCAGGCCCCCTCTGTGCCCCATATAAGCAGTATGCCCAGTACATGCCCCCATATAGAAGTCAGGCCCCCTCTGTGCCCCGTATAAGCAGTATGCCCAGTACATGCCCCCAAATAGTAGTCAGGCCCCCTCTGTGCCCCATATAAGCAGTATGCCCAGTACATGCCCCCATATAGTAGTCAGGCCCCCTCTGTGCCCCGTATAAGCAGTATGCCCAGTACATGCCCCAAAACAGTAGTCAGGCCCCCTCTGTGCCCCGTATAAACAGTATGCCCAGTACATGCCCCCAAATAGTAGTCAGGCCCCCTCTGTGCCCCATATAAGCAGTATGCCCAGTACATGCCCCCAAATAGTAGTCAGGCCCCCTCTGTGCCCCGTATAAGCAGTATGCCCAGTACATGCCCCCAAACAGTAGTCAGGCCCCCTCTGTGCCCCATATAAGCAGTATGCCCAGTACATGCCCCAAAACAGTAGTCAGGCCCCCTCTGTGCCCCATATAAGCAGTATGCCCAGTACATGCCCCAAAACAGTAGTCAGGCCCCCTCTGTGCCCCGTATAAGCAGTATGCCCAGTACATGCCCCCAAATAGTAGCCATGCCCCCTCTGTGCCCTCATATAATGGACAAGCCCACTTATACGTCCCTTGAGCGCTAGAACTTTAGAGCGAGAGTGGCCTATCGAGATAGATAGATCATTAAGAGAGAATTGGCAGTATCAGAAACAGGAAGAAGGAAATAAGGGAAAATGGGGGTTAGCCACTAAAAACAATAGGAGAGATATAGTAGGATATAAATAATAAGGGGTGATGGGTAGCAGAGAGCTGTAATGAGAGGAGAGAGTGGATGGGGGGAACTGCAGAGACATTGAGCCTTCCGTACATCTATATTCCTTTTACACATGAAGATTATTGTTGAAGCCAAGTGAAAGTCCCTGTGCCTGGTAGGTAGCTGTATGTAGGTAGTTGTAGGCAGGTAGCTGTAGGTAGCTAGCTGTTGGTAGTTAGCTGTATGTAAGTAAGTAGCTATAGGTAGGTAAGTAGGTAGCTGTAGGTAAGTAAGCAGCTGTAGGTAGGTAGCTGTAGGTAAGTAGCTTTAGGTAGCTTGCTGTGGGTAGTTAGGTAGCTCTAGGTAGTTAACTGTAGGTGGGTAGGTAGCTGTAGGTAGCTTTAGGTAGCAAGCTGTAGGTGTGTAGGTAGCTGTAGGTGGGTAGGTAGCTGTAGGTAGGTAGTTGGCTGTAGGTGGGTAGGTAGCTGTAGGTAAGTAATTAGCTGTAGGTGGGTAGGTAGCTGTAGGTAGTTAGCTGTGGGTAGGTAGCTGTAGGTAGGTAGCTAGCTGTAGGTGGGGAGGTAGCTGTAGGTAGTTAGCTGTAGGTGGGGAGGTAGCTGTAGGTGGGTAGGTAGCTGTAGGTAGCTTGCTGTAGGTAGTTAGGTAGCTGTAGGTAGTTAGCTGTAGGTGGGTAGGTAGTTGTAGGTAGGTAGTTAGCTGTAGGTGGGTAGGTAGCTTTAGGTAGCTTGCTGTAGGTAGTTAGGTATCTGTAGGTAGTTATCTGTAGGTGGGTTGGTAGCTGTAGGTAAGTAAGTAGCTGAAGGTGGGTAGGTAGCTGTAGGTATTTAGCTGTGGGTGGCTAGGTAGCTGTAGGTAGCTTGCTGTAGGTAGTTAGGTAGTTGTAAGTAGTTAGCTGTAGGTGGGTAGGTAGCTGTAGGTAGTTAGCTGTAGGTGGGTAGGTAGCTGTAGGTAGCTTAATGTAGGTAGTTAGGTAGCTGTAGGTATTTAGCTGTAGGTGGGTAGGTAGCTGTAGGTAGGTAGCTAGCTGTAGGTGGGTAGGTAGCTGTAGGTAGTTAGCTGTAGGTGGGTAGGTAGCTGTAGGTAGCTTGCTGTAGGTAGTTAGGTAGCTGTAGGTAGTTAGCTGTAGGTGGGGAGGTAGCTGTAGGTAGGTAGTTAGCTGTAGGTGGGTAGGTAGCTTTAGGTAGCTTGCTGTAGGTAGTTAGGTATCTGTAGGTAGTTAGCTGTAGGTGGGTTGGTAGCTGTAGGTAAGTAAGTAGCTGAAGGTGGGTAGGTAGCTGTAGGTATTTAGCTGTGGGTGGCTAGGTAGCTGTAGGTAGCTTGCTGTAGGTAGTTAGGTAGTTGTAAGTAGTTAGCTGTAGGTGGGTAGGTAGCTGTAGGTATTTAGCTGTAGGTGGGTAGGTAGCTGTAGGTAGGTAGCTAGCTGTAGGTGGGTAGGTAGCTGTAGGTAGTTAGCTGTAGGTGGGTAGGTAGCTGTAGGTAGCTTGCTCTAGGTAGTTAGGTAGCTGTAGGTAGTTAGCTGTAGGTAGTTAGGTAGCTGTAGGTAGTTAGCTGTAGGTGGGTAGGTAGCTGTAGGTAGTTAGCTAGCTGTAGGTGGGTAGGTAGCTGTAGGTAGTTAGCTGTAGGTGGGTAGGTAGCTGTAGTTAGGTAGCTGTAGGTAGTTAGCTGTAGGTAGTTAGGTAGCTGTAGGTAGTTAGCTGTAGGTGGGTAGGTAGCTGTAGGTAGGTAGTTAGCCGTAGGTGGGTAGGTAGCTGTAGGTAAGTAAGTAGCTGAAGGTGGGTAGGTAGCTGTATGTATTTAGCTGTGGGTGGGTAGGTAGCTGTAGGTAGTTAGCTGTAGGTGGGTAGGTAGCTGTAGGTAGGTAGCTGTAGGTGGGTAGGTAGCTGTAGGTAGGTAGTTAGCCGTAGGTGGGTAGGTAGCTGTAGGTAAGTAAGTAGCTGAAGGTGGGTAGGTAGCTGTATGTATTTAGCTGTGGGTGGGTAGGTAGCTGTAGGTAGTTAGCTGTAGGTGGGTAGGTAGCTGTAGGTAGGTAGCTGTAGGTGGGTAGGTAGCTGTAGGTAGGTAGTTAGCCGTAGGTGGGTAGGTAGCTGTAGGTGGGTAGGTAGCTGTAGGTAAGTAAGTAGCTGAAGGTGGGTAGGTAGCTGTAGGTAGTTAGCTGTGGGTAGTTAGCTGTAGGTAGTTAGCTGTAGGTGGGTAGGTAGCTGTAGGTAGTTAGCTGTGGGTAGGTAGCTGTAGGTAGTTAGCTGTGGGTAGGTAGCTGTAGGTAGTTAGCTGTAGGTGGGTAGGTAGCTGTAGGTAGCTTGCTCTAGGTAGTTAGGTAGCTGTAGGTAGTTAGCTGTAGGTAGTTAGGTAGCTGTAGGTAGTTAGCTGTAGGTGGGTAGGTAGCTGTAGGTAGTTAGCTAGCTGTAGGTGGGTAGGTAGCTGTAGGTAGTTAGCTGTAGGTGGGTAGGTAGCTGTAGTTAGGTAGCTGTAGGTAGTTAGCTGTAGGTAGTTAGGTAGCTGTAGGTAGTTAGCTGTAGGTGGGTAGGTAGCTGTAGGTAGTTAGCTGTAGGTGGGTAGGTAGCTGTAGGTAGGTAGTTAGCCGTAGGTGGGTAGGTAGCTGTAGGTAAGTAAGTAGCTGAAGGTGGGTAGGTAGCTGTATGTATTTAGCTGTGGGTGGGTAGGTAGCTGTAGGTAGTTAGCTGTAGGTGGGTAGGTAGCTGTAGGTAGGTAGCTGTAGGTGGGTAGGTAGCTGTAGGTAGTTAGCAGTAGGTGGGTAGGTAGCTGTAGGTGGGTAGGTAGCTGTAGGTAAGTAAGTAGCTGAAGGTGGGTAGGTAGCTGTAGGTAGTTAGCTGTGGGTAGGTAGCTGTAGGTAGTTAGCTGTAGGTGGGTAGGTAGCTGTAGGTAGTTAGCCGTAGGTGGGTAGGTAGCTGTAGGTAAGTAAGTAGCTGAAGGTGGGTAGGTAGCTGTAGGTATTTAGCTGTGGGTGGGTAGGTAGCTGTAGGTAGTTAGCTGTAGGTGGGTAGGTAGTTGTAGGTAGGTAGTTAGCCGTAGGTGGGTAGGTAGCTGTAGGTAAGTAAGTAGCTGAAGGTGGGTAGGTAGCTGTAGGTAGTTAGCTGTGGGTAGGTAGCTGTAGGTAGTTAGCTGTAGGTGGGTAGGTAGCTGTAGGTAGGTAGCTAGCTTTAGGTGGGGAGGTAGCTGTAGTTTGGTAGCTGTAGGTAGTTAGCGGTAGGTAGGTATCTGTTGTTTCCCCCCTCCCTGGCACACACACAGAAAAACATACAGTCAAACTCACCTGGATCCAGGCCGCGCGTCTCCTCTTCCCTGCTCAGTGGGCGGCGCTGGAGTGACGTCACTCGGACATCGGGACGTTGGTGAGAGCAGCCTCTTGTGACTGCAGGCAAAACCCTGCCTGTGGTTACAAGAGTGACTGACAGGGTGGGAGCCAATGGCTCCCGCTCTGTCAGTGAGGGGGCGCAGAGTCATTTAACTGTAAGCGCTCATTATGAGCCTTACAGTTAAAGGAACAGAGCAAGTCTTGGGGCGTCAGGCAGCGGCCCTCTGTGGTGGCTAAGTGAATAGTCGGGCGGCTGTCCACACTGTTCATTTAGCCACTGCAGGGGGCCGGGAACCCTTCAACTTTCTGTCCGCCCCGATCGCTCCTCCAGCTGGCCACTCGGCACCCTGCTCCCTGGTCTCTTCCGGCGCTCCTGCTGCCGACATACAGCGCACCTTTCTATAAGTATGCAAGAGCTGCCTCTCTCTGCTCCGGCGCTTCCATAGCTGATCGCCCTGCACGCTCCTCCTACAGACCTCCTGCATGTTCCTCCTACAGACCTCCTGCACGCTCCTCCTACAGACCTCCTGCACGCTCCTCCTACAGACCTCCTGCATGTTCCTCCTACAGACCTCCTGCACGCTCCTCCTACAGACCTCCTGCACGCTCCTCCTACAGACCTCCTGCACGCTCCTCCTACAGACCTCCTGCACGCTCCTCCTACAGACCTCCTGCACGCTCCTCCTACAGACCTCCTGCACGCTCCTCCTACAGACCTCCTGCACGCTCCTCCTACAGACCTCCTGCACGCTCCTCCTGCAGACCTCCTGCACGCTCCTCCTGCAGACCTCCTGCACGCTCCTCCTACAGACCTCCTGCACGCTCCTCCTACAGACCTCCTGCACGCTCCTGCAGACCTCCTGCACGCTCCTCCTACAGACCTCCTGCACGCTCCTCCTGCAGACCTCCTGCACGCTCCTCCTACAGACCTCCTGCACGCTCCTCCTACAGACCTCCTGCACGCTCCTCCTACAGACCTCCTGCACGCTCCTCCTGCAGACCTCCTGCACGCTCCTCCTACAGACCTCCTGCACGCTCCTCCTACAGACCTCCTGCACGCTCCTCCTACAGACCTCCTGCACGCTCCTCCTACAGACCTCCTGCACGCTCCTCCTGCACGCTCCTCCTACAGTTGTTCCAGCGCTCCTGCAGACACAGACAGCAGCACACATACCTATAGTTAGATGTACAGCTGTCACTCTCTCTCCTGCCCGAGCGCCCCCCTGCTGGCCGGGAGTGATGCGCCCTGTGCAAGCGCACAGGTGGCACACCCCAAAGGCCAGCCCTGGTAACAGCAGGGGGTGCTATAGGCAGTATGTGATGGTGATATCTGATATCTTTCGGCCCTGATGATGCAGATCTCTCTGGGGGTTACTCCTTTGGCCCCCGATGTGGCGGATCCCCCTGGTACACGTCTGTTTTCCTTCATGGGGATCATCTCAGCCTTGCTTCGTCCTTTGTGTGACTGATCTGTCGGGTGACTCTCACAATTCTTATTTTCTCAAAAGACAAAAATTCAATTAATTTTCTGGGGGTGGAAAGTGAGCGGCGCGGCCGGCGCTGAGCGCGATGTCATCTGCAGATGGGAAATTTAATTACTCCTTAAACTGCGAATTACAATAAAGTTTTCTGTAACTGCATTAAGGAGAATATCCAATAACGGCGATGAAGAGATTGTCTGCGAGGCGGCCGATCCTGCCTGCGCATACGGACAGTCACCAAGGAGGGGCAGATTTTGGGCTACTTTGAGGTAACGTTTTGGAACTTGTACAATAAGGTAATTAGACATAAGGCCGATTCACACATCCACAGCCATGGAGCTGCGACTACGGGCAGGACTGTGTATCCGGGACCGTCCGGCATTGGCTTATTCAGTTGAATAGATTATCCAGTAGGGATCAGGTCCACAACGCAGATCTGTAACACCTACTGATGTGTTTATGAGGCCATAGAAGTCAATGATCCCACATTCTGTTAGCATTTGTAAGTTTGCAAATGCGGACAAAATAAATGTATATATAAAGGGGCCTAAAGCCGCACTCATACATGGGCATTACGTATGCTACGGCACTAAAGCCAAAAGGGACAGGAAATCTAAAGAGGATTTTTATGTCTTCTTCATTTTTGGGTTTTTGCTGAAAAACTGCATTAAAATTGTAAGTGTGGTTCTCCAGAAAGGTGAGGGCCAGGTGGGCCGTGCCCTTCTACATCCCCACAGGAGACTGGTGAGGGCCAGGTGGGCTGTACCATTGTTTATCCCCACAGGAGACTGGTGAGGGCCAGGTGGGCCGTGCCCTTCTACATCCCCACAGGAGACTGGTGAGGGCCAGGTGGGCCGTGCCCTTCTACATCCCCACAGGAGACTGGTGAGGGCCAGGTGGGCCGTGCCCTTCTACATCCCCACAGGAGACTGGTGAGGGCCAGGTGGGCTGTACCATTGTTTATCCCCACAGGAGACTGGTGAGGGCCAGGTGGGCTGTACCATTGTTTATCCCCACAGGAGACTGGTGAGGGCCAGGTGGGCTGTACCATTGTTTATCCCCACAGGAGATTGGTGAGGGCCAGGTGGGCTGTACCATTGTTTATCCCCACAGGAGATTGGTGAGGGCCAGGTGGGCTGTACCATTGTTTATCCCCACAGGAGATTGGTGAGGGCCAGGTGGGCCGTGCCCTTCTACATCCCCACAGGAGACTGGTGAGGGCCAGGTGGGCCGTTCCATTCTACATCCCCACAGGAGACTGGTGAGGGCCAGGTGGGCTGTACCATTGTTTATCCCCACAGGAGACTGGTGAGGGCCAGGTGGGCCGTGCCCTTCTACATCCCCACAGGAGACTGGTGAGGGCCAGGTGGGCTGTACCATTGTTTATCCCCACAGGAGACTGGTGAGGGCCAGGTGGGCTGTACCATTGTTTATTCCCACAGGAGACTGGTGAGGGCCAGGTGGGCCGTGCCCTTCTACATCCCCACAGGAGACTGGTGAGGGCCAGGTGGGCTGTACCATTGTTTATCCCCACAGGAGACTGGTGAGGGCCAGGTGGGCTGTACCATTGTTTATTCCCACAGGAGACTGGTGAGGCCAGGTGGGCTGTGCCCTTCTACATCCCCACAGGAGACTGGTGAGGGCCAGGTGGGCTGTACCATTGTTTATCCCGACAGGAGACTGGTGAGGGCCAGGTGGGCCATGCCATTCTACATCCCCACAGGAGACTGGTGAGGCCAGGTGGGCTGTACCATTGTTTATCCCCACAGGAGACTGGTGAGGGCCAGGTGGGCTGTACCATTGTTTATCCCCACAGGAGACTGGTGAGGGCCAGGTGGGCCATGCCATTCTACATCCCCACAGGAGACTGGTGAGGGCCAGGTGGGCCGTACCATTGTTTATCCCCACAGGAGACTGGTGAGGGCCAGGTGGGCTGTACCATTGTTTATCCCCACAGGAGACTGGTGAGGCCAGGTGGGCCGTACCATTGTTTATCCCCACAGGAGACTGGTGAGGCCAGGTGGGCCGTACCATTGTTTATCCCCACAGGAGACTGGTGAGGGCCAGGTGGGCTGTACCATTGTTTATCCCCACAGGAGACTTGTTTTGTGGGATGGACTTAAAATACCAACTGTAAAAAAAAAATGAAGATGCTGCTGTTGTGGGGTGTGTGGGTGGGATAGCGATACTTACCTACAATCTGGAGAGCCGTGGTGATCCATGTGAACTGTAGAGCTGTGGTGATTATCCGTGTGATCTGGAGATCCGGCGTGATAATCCGTGTGATCTGGAGATCCGGGGTGGTTATCTGTGTGATTTGGAGAGCCAGGGTGGTGATCCTTGTGATCTGGAGAGGCGACGTGATGATCTGTATGATTTGCAGAGCCGGGCGGTGATCTGTGTGATTTGCAGAGCCGGGCGGTGATCTGTGTGATTTTGCAGAGCCGGCCAGTGATCTGTGTTATTTGCAGAGCCGGGCAGTGATCTGTGTGATTTGGAGAGCCGGGCAGTGATCTGTGTTATTTGCAGAGCCGGGGTGATGATCCGTGTGATTTGGAGAGCCGGGCAGTGATCTGTGTTATTTGCAGAGCCGGGGTGATGATCCGTGTGATTTGGAGAGCCGGGCAGTGATCTGTGTGATTTGCAGAGCCGGGGTGATGATCCGTGTGATTTGGAGAGCCGGGCAGTGATCTGTGTGATTTGCAGAGCCGGGGTGATGATCCGTGTGATTTGGAGAGCCGGCCAGTGATCTGTGTTATTTGCAGAGCCGGGCGGTGATCTGTGTTATTTGCAGAGCCGGGCGGTGATCTGTGTGATTTGGAGAGCCGGGCGGTGATCTGTGTTATTTGCAGAGCCGGGGTGATGATCCGTGTGATTTGGAGAGCCGGGCGGTGATCTGTGTTATTTGCAGAGCCGGGCAGTGATCTGTGTGATTTGCAGAGCCGGGCGGTGATCTGTGTTATTTGCAGAGCCGGGCAGTGATCTGTGTGATTTGCAGAGCCGGGCGGTGATCTGTGTTATTTGCAGAGCCGGGCAGTGATCTGTGTTATTTGCAGAGCCGGGCGGTGATCTGTGTTATTTGCAGAGCCGGGCGGTGATCTGTGTTATTTGCAGAGCCGGGCAGTGATCTGTGTGATTTGGAGAGCCGGGCGGTGATCTGTGTTATTTGCAGAGCCGGGGTGATGATCCGTGTGATTTGGAGAGCCGGGCGGTGATCTGTGTTATTTGCAGAGCCGGGCGGTGATCTGTGTTATTTGCAGAGCCGGGCAGTGATCTGTGTTATTTGCAGAGTCGGGGTGATGATCCGTGTGATTTGGAGAGCCGGGCAGTGATCTATGTGATTTGCAGAGCCGCCATCAGATCCTTCAATCGTTTCCAGCAAGTACCGGCCTGTATATGCTACATATATACGCAGTGAGGGTGTGAGATACTGTACAGATTACACAAGCCCTGACACAAATGTTATACTGGTTACCTCACTACTGGAGTATCACCATCATATCCACATACCATCGTATACATAACATACTTGGAGGGTATAGATAGATATACCATACATAGATACACCTGAAGGGGCATTTCTGAGTGACCCCTCCCCCACCTCAGCAGTCAGGAGGGAAGGGGTTACAGCTGGGTTCCTGGATGATGGGAGTCCCTGGTGGAGGATTGGATTACGCTGAGCCTTTCCTGCTTCAGGAAACCACAGCTGTAACCAGAGCCCTTCCTGCAGTATGATCTCCTCAGGAGACCATCAGCGCTCACCATTGTCCTCTGTTATCAGCCATGTCTATGACCTATGTGAAGATCAGTCTACCGGGGGCAGGTGGGTAGCTTTGCCGTCAGCTGTCAGGGCCGCTCCTTGTGTCATTTTCATCAATGCTTGAGGCGACTTCCAGGGAGCTCACCCAAGTATCTTATGGAGAAGATGGCGGAAATCACATCACCGAGATCCACACAGGTACCAACACACACAGATATACACAGGTACCAACATACACACTGATGTATACACAGGTACTAACATACACACTGATCTATACACAGGTACCAATATACACACTGATGTATACACAGGTACCAACATACACACTGATGTATACACAGGTACTAACATACACACTGATCTATACACAGGTACCAATATACACACTGATGTATACACAGGTACCAACATACACACTGATGTACACAGGTACCAACATACACACTGATGTACACAGGTACCAACATACACACTGATGTACACTCACCGGCCACTTTATTAGGTACACCATGCTAGTAACGGGTCGGACCCCCTTTTGCCTTCAGAACTGCCTCAATTCTTGGTGGCATAGATACAACAAGGTGCTGGAAGCTTCCTCAGAGATTTTGGTCCATAGTGACATGATGACATCACACAGTTGCCGCAGATTTGTCGGCTGCACATCCATGATGCCAATCTCCCGTTCCACCACATCCCAAAGATGCTCTATTGGATTGAGATCTGGTGACTGTGGAGGCCATTGGAGTACAGTGACCTCATTGTCATGTTCAAGCAGAAATCGAGACTCATCAGACCAGACAAGGTTTTTCCAATCTTCTACTGTCCAATTTCGATGAGCTTGTGCAAATTGTAGCCTCAGTTTCCTGTTCTTAGCTGAGCGGAGTGGCCCCCGGTGTGGTCTTCTGCTGCTGTAGCCCATCTGCCTCAGAGTTGGCCGTATTGTGCGTTCAGAGATGCTCTTCGGCCTACCTTGGCTGTAACGGTTGGCTATTTGAGTCACTGTTGCCTTTCTATCAGCTGGAACCAGTCTGCCCATTCTCCTCTGACCTCTGGCATCAACAAGGCATTTCCGCCCACAGAACGGCCGCTCACTGGATGGTTTTTCTTTTTCGGACCATTCTCTGTAAACCCTAGAGATGGTTAGGCGTGAAAATCCCAGTAGATCAGCAGTTTCTGAAATACTCGGACCAGCCCTTCTGGCACCAACAACCATGCCACGTTCAAAGGCCTCAAATCACCTTTCTTCCCCATACTGATGCTCGGTTTGAACTGCAGGAGATTGTCTTGACCATGTCTACATGCCTGTATATCTGTGTGTGTGTTGGCACCTGTGTATACATCTGTGTGTGTGTGTTGGTACCTGTGTATACATCAGTGTGTATGTTGGTACCTGTGTATATCTGTGTGTGTTGGTACCTGTGTATATCTGTGTGTGTGTTGGTACCTGTGTATACATCAGTGTGTACGTTGGTACCTGTGTATATCTGTGTGTGTTGGTACCTGTGTATACATCAGTGTGTATGTTAGTACCTGTGTATACATCAGTGTGTGTGTTAGTACCTGTGTATACATCAGTGTGTGTGTGTTGGTACCTGTGTATACATCAGTGTGTACATTAGGTACCAACACACACAGATATACACAGGTACCAACGTACACACTGATGTATACACAGGTACCAACATACACACTGATGTACACAGGTACCAACACACACACAGATTTATACGCAGGTACCAACACACACACAGATATACACAGGTACCAACATACACACTGATGTATACACAGGTACCAACACACACACACAGATATACACAGGTACCAACATACACACTGATGTATACACAGGTACCAACATACACACTGATATATACACAGGTACCAACACATACAGATATACACAGGTACCAATGTACACACTGATGTACACACAGGTACCAGCACACACACACACACACAGATGTATACACAGGTACCAACACACACAGATATACACAGGTACCAACGTACACACTGATGTACACACAGGTACCAGCACACACACACGTATACACAGGTACCAGCACACATGCACACACACACACACAGATGTATACACAAGTACCAGCACACATGCGCACACACAAACACAGAGGTGTAGCTAGGCTCTCCTGCACCCGGGGCAAAGATTCAATTTTGCCATACATAATGTCATATTTCCTGTGTACCTGGAATGTTTTTATGAAGAATGATTATCAGGCATCTCTGGGCTCAATCAGCATTTTTTAAAGTAATTACATTTTCCCATTTAAAATTTGATCCCTAAGTACCTTAACGGAGGCGCCATTGTCTCCGCTCCCTGCTGTCTGTACCTGAGGAGGCGCCGCTGTCTCCGCTTCCTGCTGTCTGTACCTGAGGAGGTGCCGTTGTCTTCGCTCCCTGCTGTCTGTACCTGTGGAGGCCCTGTTGTCTCCGCTCCCTGCTGTCTGTACCTGTGAATTAGGAGGCGCCGTTGTCTCCGCTCCCTGCTGTCTGTACCTGTGAATTAGGAGGCGCCGTTGTCTCCGCTCCCTGCTTTCTGTACCTGTGGAGGCGCCGTTGTCTCCGCTCCCTGCTGTCTGTACCTGTGGAGGCGTCGTTGTCTCCGCTCCCTGCTGTCTGTACCTGTGAATTAGGAGGCGCCATTGTCTCCGCTCCCTGCTGTCTGTACCTGTGGAGGCGCCGTTGTCTCCGCTCCCTGCTGTCTGTACCTGTGAATTAGGGGGCGCCTTTGTCTCCGCTCCCTGCTGTCTGTGAATTCGGAGGCGCCGTTGTCTCCGCTCCCTGCTGTCTGTACCTGAGGAGGCGCCGTTGTCTCCGCTCCCTGCTGTCTGTACCTGTGGAGGCGCCGTTGTCTCCGCTCCCTGCTGTCTGTATCTGAGGAGGCGCCGTTGTCTCCGCTCCCTGCTGTCTGTACCTGAGGAGGCGCCGTTGTCTCCGCTCCCTGCTGTCTGTACCTGAGGAGGCGCCGTTGTCTCCGCTCCCTGCTGTCTGTACCTGAGGAGGCGCCGCTGTCTCCGCTTCCTGCTGTCTGTACCTGAGGAGGTGCCGTTGTCTTCGCTCCCTGCTGTCTGTACCTGTGGAGGCCCTGTTGTCTCCGCTCCCTGCTGTCTGTACCTGTGAATTAGGAGGCGCCGTTGTCTCCGCTCCCTGCTGTCTGTATCTGTGGAGGCGCCGTTGTCTCCGCTCCCAGCTGTCTGTACCTGTGGAGGCGCCGTTGTCTCCGCTCCCTGCTGTCTGTACCTGTGAATTAGGAGGCGCCTTTGTCTCCGCTCCCTGCTGTCTGTGAATTAGGAGGCGCCGTTGTCTCCGCTCCCTGCTGTCTGTACCTGAGGAGGCGCCGTTGTCTCTGCTCCCTGCTGTCTGTACCTGTGGAGGCGCCGTTGTCTCCGCTCCCTGCTGTCTGTACCTGAGGAGGATCTGTTGTCTCCGCTCCCTGCTGTCTGTACCTGAGGAGGCGCCGTTGTCTTCGCTCCCTGCTGTCTGTACCTGTGGAGGCGCCGTTGTCTCTGCTCCCTGCTGTCTGTACCTGTGAATTAGGAGGCGCCGTTGTCATAGTAACATAGTAACATAGTAAATAAGGTTGAAAGAAGACAAGAGTCCATCAGGTTCAACCTAGGTGAATCCTACTGTGTTGATCCAGGAAGGCGAAAAACTCCTATGGGGCAGAAGACAACCGCCCCACCACAGGGAGAAAATCCCCCCCCCCCCCCCCCCCCCCCGACTGCAATGGCAGCCAGAACAATCCCCGGATCAACGTATCACCAGAAATCTAATGCCCATAACTTGTAATATTATATTGTTCAAGAAAAACATCCGGGCCTCCCTTGAACTTATTTAATGAATCGGCCATGACAACCTCATGTGGCAGAGAGTTCCACAGTCTTACCGCTCGTACAGTAAAGAACCCGCGTCGATGCTGATGATGAAATCTTCTTTCCTCTAGATGTAGAGGATGCCCCCTTGTCATGGTTACAGACCTAGGAGTAAGGAGACCCCTACAAAGATCTCTGTACTGTCCATTCATATATTTGTACATTGGGATCAGATCGCCCCTAAGACGTCTTTTTTCTAGTGTAAATAACCCCAAGCGTGATAACCTGTCCTGGTACAGTAACCCCCCCATTCCCTTAGTGACCTTTGTTGCCCTCCTCTGCACCCGCTCTAGTTCAGCTGTGTCCTTCTTATATACCGGTGCCCAAAACTGTACACAGTATTCCATGTGTGGTCTGACCAGTGATTTATAAAGAGGCAAAACTATGTTCTCATCTTTAGCATCTCAACCTCTTTTGATGCACCCCATTATTTTATTAGCCTTGGCAGCTGCTGCCTGGCACTGATCACTAAAGTTGAGTTTACTGTCCACCAATACCCCCAGGTCCTTTTCGGAAGTAGTTTTACCCAGTGTTTTATTATTTAGCACATAACTGTACTTATTATTTCTATGGCCCAAGTGCATAACCTTACATTTATCCACATTAAACTTCATTTGCCATTTCTCCGCCCAAGCCTCTAGCTTCTCCAAATCCCTCTGTAATATGATATTATCCTCCTCTGTACTGATTACTTTACCCAGTTTAGTATCATCTGCAAAAATGGAGATTCTGCTCTGTAGCCCCTCATAAAGATCATTAATAAAAATATTAAAAAGAAGTGGACCCAACACTGACCCCTGAGGTACCCTACTAGTAACTAAAACCCAATCTGAATATGTTCCATCAATGACCACCCTCTGTTTTCTATCACACAACCAGTTACTTACCCATTTGCATACGTTTTCCCCAAGTCCCAGCATCCTCATTTTGTAGACCAACCTTTCATGCGGCACAGTATCAAATGCCTTTGAAAAGTCCAGATACACAACATCCACAGCCTCCCCCAGGACCAGTCTATAACTTACCTCTTCATAGAAGCCGATCAGATTAGTCTGACAGGACCGATCCCTCATAAATCCATGCTGGTGCTGCGTCATAAGATTATTTTCATTAAGATACCCCAGTATAGCATCTCTTATATATTATACCCCAGTATAGCATCTCTTACAATCCCCTCACATGTGTTACCTACTATAGATGTTAGACTTACAGGCCTGTAGTTTCCAGGATCGCTCTCTGACCCCTTCTTGAATATTGGTACCACATTAGCTATGCGCCAGTCCTGTGGAACAATCCCTGTCGTAATAGAATCTTTAAATATTAGGAATATCGGTCTGTCTAACACAGTACATAATTCCTGCAGTACTCTAGGATGGATACCTTCTGGGCCCGGTGACTTATGGATTTTAATGTTTTTAAGGCGTTTCCCCACTTCTTGTTGTGTTAGGCAGGTGAGATTTATGGGATGATTTATATTATCCCTAGTCATGTCCTCTGTTATGGGATTCTCCTCTGTGAATACAGTAGAGAAGAATGTATTTAGTAGATTGGCCTTTTCCTCTTCCCCCTCCACCATTACACCCAGATTATTTTTGAGGGGACCAACATTTTCGGTTTTAAGTCTTTTGTTATTTATATAGGTGAAGAACATTTTGGGATTTGTTTTACTTTCTGTGGCTATCCTTCTTTCTGTTGCTATTTTTGCCTCTTTTATTTGTGTTTTACACATTCTATTCTTCTGTCTATAGTCGCTCAATGCTTCCCCACTACCTTCTTGTTTTAGTTGTCTGAATGCTTGTTTCTTATCATTTATGGCACCCCTTACAGCTGAAGTTACCACATTGGATTTCTCTTATTTCTACTACTTTTATTCCCATATGGTATGTGTCGTTCACACGATTTACCCAGGATGCTCTTAAATATGTCCCATTTCTCTTGTGTACTTTTATTTCTGAAGGCAGTGTCCCCCCAGTCTATGTCCCCGGGGTCCTCTCTTATATCTCAGGGCAGTGTCCCCCCAGTCTATGTCCCCGGGGTCCTCTCTTATATCTCAGGGCAGTGTCCCAGTCTATGTCCCCGGGGTCCTCTCTTATATCTCAGGGCATTGTCCCAGTCTATGTCCCCGGGGTCCTCTCTTATATCTCAGGGCAGTGTCCCAGTCTATGTCCCCGGGGTCCTCTCTTATATCTCAGGGCATTGTCCCAGTCTATGTTTCCAAGGTCCTCTCTTAGTTTTTGGAAATTAGCCTTCCTGAAATTTAATGTTTTTGTAGCCCCTCTACTAATTATTTTATTGAAGGATAATGGAAAACTTACTATGTTATGGTCACTATTACCTAGGTGACCCCCCACCTCTATTTTTGATATTCTGTCTGGCCTATTGGTTAAGATCAGGTCCAGGAGTGCCCCCCCTCTTGTTGGTTCCTCTACTAGTTGGGAAAGGTAATTATCTTTTACTATTTCCAAAAACATTACTTTTTCCTAACCCTAATGACTTCCCCCTGCTTTCCTGTATATTTGGGTAGTTATAGCCCCCAACCATAATAATGACTTCCCCCTGCTTTCCTGTATATATTTGGGTAGTTATAGTCCCCCATAATAATGACTTCCCCTGCTTTCCTGTATATATTGGGTAGTTATAGTCCCCCATAATAATGACTTCCCCCCCCGCTTCGCTGCCACATCTATTTGTCTTATAAGAAGATTTTCTGGCTCTTCCACTATACTTGGAGGTTTATAACTCACTCCTATAAGAATTTTATTATTCTTCATCCCTCCCCTTATTTCTACCCAAAGAGACTCCACATTATCATCACTTATATCCTCCCGCAGAATGGGCTTAAGGCAGGATGTAACATATAGACAGACCCCTCCCCCTTTCTTATTTTTACGGTCATTTCTGAATAGACTATAACCCTGGATATTAACCGCCCAGTCATAGCTCTCATCCAGCCATGTCTCGCTTATCCCCACTATATCATATTTCTCTTCCACCATTATGAGTTCTAATTCCTCAGCTTTATTAGTGAGGCTTCGAGCATTAGTATACATACATTATATATGTTTGTCCATATTCCCTTTCCTTTTATCACTAGTGACTGTTCTAACCCTTCCTGCCGCTCCACTCCCAGTTCCATAATCTAGGCCCAGCTCTCCATCTACTCTGTCTTCACTTACTATATTGTAGTTGCCCTCCCCCCTGGTCTCCTCCAACCTCTTAGCCATCTTCTCCCCCAGCACAGCTGCCCCCTCCCCATTGAGATGCAGCCCGTCCCTACCGTACAGCCTGTAACTGACCGAGAAGTTGGCCCAGTTCTCCATGAACCCAAACCCCTCTATCCTACACCAGCTCTTGAGCCACTTATTTACCTCCCTTATCTCCCGCTGTCTCTCAGGTGTGGCTCGTGGTACAGGTAATATTTCGGAGAATATCACCTTGGAGGTCCTAGTTTTAAGCTTCCTGCCTAAGTCCCTGAAATCGTTTTTAAGGACCCGCCATCTACCTCTAACTTTATCATTGGTGCCAATGTGCACCATGACTGCTGGGTCATCGCCAGCCCCTCCCAGTAATCTGTCAGCCCAATCCGCGATGTGACGAACTCGAGCGCCAGGAAGGCAACACACTGTTCGACGATCCCGGTCTTTGTGACAGATTGCCCTGTCTGTCCCCCTAATAATTGAGTCCCCCACTACCAGTACCTGCCTGGCCTGCCCTGAACTCCTGTTTCCCACCTTACTGGAGCAGACACCCCCCTGGCTGTCAGTGTCCTGCTGCAGCAATGCCCCCCTGAATCAACATCCCCCTCATCCGCCAATTTGGCAAACTTGTTGGGGTGTGCCAGATCAGGACTGGCCTCCCTCACACTCTTCCCTCTACCCCGTTTTCTAACTGTGACCCAACTACTTGCCTCTTCCTCCTGTACCTCCATGCTATCACTCTCTCCCCCATCTACCCCTTGGAGTGCTTGCTCTGTGAGCACCAGACCCCTTTCCAGTTTGCCAATGTATCTCAAACGTCGCAGCTGCTTATTTAGATCCAGGATCTGGGCTTCCAAACCAGCAACATGCACACATCTCCCACAATGGTATATACCCTCCCCCCCCCCCATACATCTCCCACAATGGTATATACCCTCCCCCCCCCCCATACATCTGCCACAATGGTATATACCCTCCCCCCCCATACATCTCCCACAATGGTATGCACCCTCACCCCCCCCCCATACATCTCCCACAATGGTATATACCTCCCCCCCCATACATCTCCCACAATGGTATATACCCTCCCCCCCCATACATCTCCCACAATGGTATATACCCTCCCCCCCCCATACATCTCCCACAATGGTATATACCCCCCCCATACATCTCCCACAATGGTATGCACCCTCCCCGCCCATACATCTCCCACAATGGTATGCACCCTCACCCCCCACACATCTCCCACAATGGTATATACCCTCCCCCCCATACATCTCCCACAATGGTATATACCCTCCCCCCCCATACATCTCCCACAATGGTATATACCCCCCCCCCCATACATCTCCCACAATGGTATATACCCTTACCCCCCATACATTTCCCACAATGGTATATACCCTCACCCCCCCATACATCTCCCACAATGGTATATACCCTCACCCCCCCATACATCTCCCACAATGGTATATACCCTTACCCCCCATACATCTTTCACAATGGTATATACCCCCCCCCCCCCCATACATCTCCCACAATGGTATATACCCTCGATCGGTTGATCAAGGATTGCATACATCGCTCAAGATGTACATTGGGCCGCATTGTCAAACATGGCGCTCATTTATATGGGGATATTATGTATAAAGAAAGAAAAAACAAACAAGCAACAAAAGCAAACAATGTATTCAAAAGCAAATAAACAATTTGTTTTCCTCTAAAACTCCCCGAATCTAAAGTCCCAGAATATTAAAGTCCCAGAATATTAAAGTCCCAGAATATTAAAGTCCCAGAATATTAAAGTCCCAGAATATTAAAGTCCCAGAATATTAAAGTCCCAGAATATTAAAGTCCCAGAATATTAAAGTCCCACACTTGAGACAAAAACACACTTCAGATCTAAAACTCGCACGCTCCAAAACTCGCTCACAATACAATATAAAAGCACTTAGCTTGCAGAGATTGTTGCTTCTGGCTCCTGTGTTGGAAGAGACTGTCTCCGCTCCCTGCTGTCTGTACCTGTGAATTAGGAGGCAAAGCTTCCTGATCTATCTCCAGTGTGACCCCCAGTGTAATGTGATTCTATGGTGCCGTCTCCTAATGCACAGGTACGCTCAGCAGTAGAGTCAATCAAACTTCATGAATTCCTAGGTTCAACTGAATTCGAACACTCACGAACCTGCCGCATTAGATTGCTGATGTCTTCCCGGTCCATTGGGAAGGAGGAGAGTTCCCGGCTATTACCTAGGCTGAATCCCGGAATTCCAAGCGGGCACTCTCCTCCTTCCCCATGGACCAGGCAGGCATCAGCAATCTATTGCGGGAGGTTCGTGAATGTTCGAGTTGGATAGAACCTAGGATTTCCCGAGGATCGATCACCTCCACTCAGCAGAGGAGACCACAACAGCAGCAATACCTCCAGTAAGGTATCCCGTCACCACCAGTAAGGTATCCCGTCACCTCCAGTAAGGTATCCCGTCACCACCAGTAAGGTATTCCATCACCTCCAGTAAGGTATCCCGTCACCTCCAGTAAGGTATCCCATCACCCCAGTAAGGTATCCCGTCACCTCCAGTAAGGTATCCCGTCACCTCCAGTAAGGTATCCCGTCACCTCCAGTAAGGTATCCCGTCACCTCCAGTAAGGTATCCCGTCACCTCCAGTAAGGTATCCCGTCACCTCCAGTAAGGTATCCCGTCACCACCAGTAAGGTATCCCGTCACCACCAGTAAGGTATCCCGTCACCTCCAGTAAGGTATTCCGTCACCACCAGTAAGGTATCCCGTCACCTCCAGTAAGGTATCCAGTCACCTCCAGTAAGGTGTTCCGTCACCACCAGTAAGGTATTCCGTCACCACCAGTAAGGTATCCCGTCACCTCCAGTAAGGTATTCCGTCACCTCCAGTAAGGTTTTTTATCACCAAATTCAAAATAGAAATAATTTATAAAAATGACTCTTGTATCATGGTCGCTGTATATACAGATACAGGTGCTTTATAGATTGGCATAGGGAACCTTGCCTCACCAGCTGCTGCAAAACTACAACTCCCATCATACATGGACAGTCACAGCTAACATTTGGCTGTCCAGACATGATGGGGGTTGTAGTTCTGCAACAGCTGGAGAGCCAAGGTTCCCTACCCCTGCAGATAGTAGGTGAGGTTTATATAAATGTGATATATATTTGGAGAGGGCAGTTATTAAGGGGTTAAGTATGGAATAATGTACAACCAGATCAGACCCCTAAATAGACACTGGACGCTCTCTTGTGTTTTTCCCCCATCCCAGACTGTGCACCCCTGATTGTCCTCCCCTTCCCACACACCTGTATCTTCTTTGTTCCTCCTCCATAGTGCAGTGTACATACAGGACCTGCGGTGACATCATAGTCACATGTCAAGGTCCTTCACCATCTACTCCAGGGGTACTCAACAACTTTTAGTGAGGGGCCACTTACCAGGGTCTATTGTCAGGTGAAGGTCCGAGCTGAACATCAGTAGGAAACATGCTTTGTTACTTTTCACAAACATTCAACTATTTACTTACAGAATTGCTGCTTATTAGCGGGAAAACACGTTTTTTCTCTCACCAGGATTGATATTGGGTACAAAGGGGGTGACTACCCTAGTAGTATATAGCCCCCCCTGTTGCTCCCCCAGTAGTCACCCTGTGCGATCTCCCCCACTAGTATATAGCCCCCCTGTGAGCTCTCCCCAGTAGTATATAGCCCCCCTGTGAGCTCTCCCCAGTAGTATATAGCCCCCCTGTGAGCTCTCCCCCTGTAGTAAATAGCCCCCCCGTGCGCTCTCCCCCTGTAGTATATAGCCCCCTGTGTACTCTCCCCCAGTAGTATATAGCCCCCGGTAAGCTCTCCCCCAGTAGTATATAGCCCCCCGTTAGCTCCCCCCAGTAGTATATAGCCCCCAGTAAGCTCCTCCCAGTAGTATATAGCCCTGGTAAGCTCCCCCCAGTAGTATATAACCCCCTGTGAGCTCTTCCCCAGTAGTATATAGCCCCCGGTAAGCTCCCCCCAGTAGTATATAGCCCCCGGTACGCTCCCCCCAGTAGTATATAGCCCCGGTGAGCTCCCCCCAGTAGTATATAACCCCCTGTGCGCTCTCCCCCAGTAGTATATAGCCCCCCTGTGCTCTCTCCCCCAGTTGTATATAGGCCCCCTGTGCTATCCCCCTGTAGTATATAGCCCCCTGTGTTCTCTCCCCCAGTAGTATATCTCCCCCAGTAGTATATAGCCCCCCTGTGCTCTCTCCCCCTGTAGTATATAGCCCCCCTGTGCTCTCTCCCCCAGTTGTATATAGGCCCCCTGTGCTATCCCCCTGTAGTATATAGCCCCCTGTGTTCTCTCCCCCAGTAGTATATAGCCCCCGTGTGCGCTCTCCCCCAGTAGTATATAGCCCCCGGTAAGCTCCCCCCAGTAGTATATAGCCCCCAGTAAGCTCCTCCCAGTAGTATATAGCCCCCGGTAAGCTCCCCCCAGTAGTATATAGCCCCCAGTAAGCTCCTCCCAGTAGTATATAGCCCTGGTAAGCTCCCCCCAGTAGTATATAACCCCCTGTGAGCTCTTCCCCAGTAGTATATAGCCCCCGGTAAGCTCCCCCCAGTAGTATATAGCCCCCGGTAAGCTCCCCCCAGTAGTATATAGCCCCGGTGAGCTCCCCCCAGTAGTATATAACCCCCTGTGCGCTCTCCCCCAGTAGTATATAGCCCCCCTGTGCTCTCCCCCTGTAGTATATAGCCCCCCTGTGCACTCTCCCCCAGTAGTATATAGCCCCCCTGTGCACTCTCCCCCTGTAGTATATAGCCCCCCTGTGCACTCCCCCCAGTAGTATATAGCCTCCCTGTGTGCTCCCCCCAGTAGTATATAGCCCCCTGTGCACTCTCCCCCTGTAGTATATAGCCCCCCTGTGATCTCCCCCCAGTAGTATATAGCCCCCGTTAACTCCCCCCAGTAGTATATAGCCCCCCTGTGAGCTCCCACTAGTAGTATATAGCCCCACAGTAGTATATAGCCCCCCTGTGCACTCTCCCCCCAATAGTATATAGCCCCCCTGTGCACTCCGCCCAGTAGTATATAGCCCCCCTGTGTGCTCTCCCCTTATAGATGGCCCCCAGACAAAAAAAAACAAACCATAACTCACCTAGCACCTCGCTCCCCCGCTGCGGCTGTCTTCTTCTCTTCTCCTGTTGGTGCCAACACACACAGATATACACAGGTACCATTACACGTACCAACACACACACAGATATACACAGGTACCAACAAACACACACACACATATACACAGGTACCAACACACACAGATATACACAGGTACCAACATACACACTGATGTATACACAGGTACCAACACACACACTGATGTATACACAGGTACCAACATACACACTGATCTATACACAGGTACCAGCATACACACTGATGTATACACAGGTACCAACACACACACACACAGATATACACAGGTACCAACACACACACAGATATACACAGGTACCAACACACACACACACACACACAGATATACACAGGTACCATTACACACAGATATACACAGGTACCAACACACACACAGATATACACAGGTACCAACAAACACACACACACATATACACAGGTACCAACACACACAGATATACACAGGTACCAACATACACACTGATGTATACACAGGTACCAACACACACACTGATGTATACACAGGTACCAACATACACATTGATGTATACACAGGTACCAACACACACAGATGTATACACAGGTACCAACACACACACACACAGATATACACAGGTACCAACACACACAGATATACACAGGTACCAACACACACACACACACAGATATACACAGGTACCAACATACACACACAGATATACACAGGTACCAACACACATAGATATACACAGGTACCAATACACACAGATATACATAGGTACCAACATGCACACACACAGATATACACAGGTACCAACATACACACACAGATATACACAGGTACCAACACACAGATATACACAGGTACCAATAAACATAGATATACATAGGTACCAACATGCACACACACAGATATACACAGGTACCAACACGCACACACACACATACATATACACAGGTACTAACATACACACTGAGATCTACACAGGTGCTCACAGGAGCTGTTACACACATCCTGTAGGAAGTAGTCACATGGGGGAGAGGAAGTGTAGGTCCTTTTAGTGAGCTCTTCTCTAATTCTCAGTGGAGCACGACACACAGATCAGGCATGCTGAAGGCTAGCTCTGCAAGGTTCCCTGTCCAGGACAGACCAGCTGTAGAAGTAGACACTTATGGAGAACCTAGAGACTTTCTTTTCTAAAGCTGTATTCCCACGTTCAGTGTTCCTTATGGAACACGGACGTGGAATGCCTGTAACGTAGTCTTCCCCGCCCGGACAGCATCTGTGATAAGATGCTGGGAGCAGGGAAACTTTACTGATATATCCCGCGCTGTAATGACAGCACCGCGTGTCGCTAATTTATTACAGCGCTGCGCATATCAGTACAGTTCACCCACTCGCAGCATCTTATCACAGCATCTTTCCACGTCCGTGTTCCATAAAGAATACGGAACATGGGAACCCAGCCTAAGGGTACAAACACACACACCGTATACGCAGCAGATCTGATGGTGCAGATTTAATGCTGTGTTCAGTTATTTAGATCAAATCTGCTGCGTATACGGTGTGTGTGTGTTTGTACCCTAAGGCTGGGTTCACACTACGTATATTTCAGTCAGTATTGCAACCAAAACCAGGAGTGGATTAAAAACACAGAAAGGCTATGTTCACACAATGTTGAAATTGAGTGGATGGCCGCCATATAACAGTAAATAACGGCCATTATTTCAATAAAACAGACGTTGTTTTAAAATAAAAGCAAATATTTGCCATTAACCCTTAGGGGACACAGCCAGTTTTCATTTTTGCGTTTTCGTTTTTCCCTCCTGGTGTATATAAGGCCATAGCGCCTGCATTTTTCCACCTAGAGACCCAAATGAGCCCTTATTTTTTGCGCAACTAATTGTACTTTGCTAAGGCAGATGTAATTTTTGCCTAAAATGTGCCGGGAAACCAGAAAAAAATTATATGTGTGGTGAAATTGAAAAAAAAAATGTTTTTTTTTTATTTGGGGGGGGGGGGTTGTTTTTACTATGTTCGCCCTGAGGTAAAACTGACTCGTTATATATGTTCCTTAAGTTGTTACGATTACAACGATATGTAACATGTATAACTTTTATTTGATTTGATGGCTTGTAAAAAATTAAAACCTTTTAAAGAAAATATATGTTCCTTACAATCTCTCCATTCCCAGGCTTATAGCGCTTTTATCCTTTGGTCTATGGGGCGGTGTGAGGTGTCATTTTTTTGCGCCATGATGTGCTCTTTCTATCGGTACCTTGATTGTACATATACGACTTTTTGATCGCTTTTTATTACAATTATTCTGGATTTGATGCGACCAAAAATGCGCAATTTTGCACTTTGGGATTTTTTTGTGCTGACGCCGTTTACCGTGTGAGATCAGGAATGTGATTAATTAATAGTTCGGGCGATTACGCACGCGGCGATAGCAAACATGTTCGTTTATTAATTTATTTATTTATATTTATAAAATGGGGAAAGGGGGGTGATTCTGACTTTTATTAGGGGAGGGGATTTTGTGTTATTAAAAATACATTTTTCTTTTACTTTACACATATACTAGAAGCCCCCCTGGGGTTAGGGTTATTCCCCCCCTGGGGTTAGGGTTATTCCCCCCCTGGGGTTAGGGTTATTCCCCCTGGGGTTAGGGTTATTCCCCCCTGGGGTTAGGGTTATTCCCCCTGGGGTTAGGGTTATTCCCCCCCCCTGGGGTTAGGGTTATTCCCCCCCTGGGGTTAGGGTTATTCCCCCTGGGGTTAGGGTTATTCCCCCCTGGGGTTAGGGTTATTCCCCCCCCCTGGGGTTAGGGTTATTCCCCCCCTGGGGTTAGGGTTATTGCCCCCCCCCCTGGGGTTAGGGTTATTCCCTCCCTGGGGTTAGGGTTATTCCCTCCCTGGGGTTAGGGTTATTCCCCCTGGGGGACTTCTAGTATATGCACTCTGATCTCTCATAGAGATCCATGCAGTATAGTTATACTGCATGAATCCATGAGATCGGTGTTCTATTACTTTTGGCTGCTGCAGCCAAAAGCAATAGAATGCCGAGCCGGGATCAGCGCCATTACGGAGCAGACCCCGGCCCGGGATGGATGCGGGGATCGCCCCCCCCGCAATCGCGCCGCAGGGGGGCGATCCCCCCACTAGACCACCAGGCATGTATAACAGCAAGTATTTAGAAGCAGCTGTCAACTTTGACAGCTGCTTCTAAGTACTTAATTAGCGGGCACGGCGATCGGACCGTGCCCGCTAATAGCCGCGAGCCCGGGCTACTCGCGGCACCCGGGATCGCGGCAGTTCAGAGGGTGGTCGCCGCGCGACCCCCCCTCTGAACTCCCATAGCGGCACGAGGACGTTCAATAACGTCCTGGTGCAGCTATGGGTTAAATGACGGCCATCCACTCAATTTCAACATTGTTTTTAATCCACTCCTGGTTTTGGTTGCTATATGAGGACCACAATACTGACTGAAATATACGTAGTGTGAACCCAGCCTAAAGCTACACTTAAACTGAAGATGCAGTGCTAACACTAAAGGGAGGACAAGTCAGGGATCACCCCAATCCATGCTGTGAAAATCTCTAAAGGTACAGGGCGGTATTCTAGACAGAGGAACTGACCTGGATAGAGCAAAGAAGCCATAGTCCGGGCCTACATACTCTATCTCGCAGCGCAGATGACACCGGAAAACTTTGGACACTTTGCTCAACTCAGGTAACCAAGACTTGGGCTTGTGTCACCCTCGTAGGATAGGTAACCGCACACTGCAGGGCAGAAGGTGGTTATAGAGACAAAGGTTAAACACCTTTGTCTCAAGTATCTTCAAGTATCTCTTCTTCTAAGTTCCGGCAGAGCACATTACTAGTGATGAGCGAGCATGCTGGTCCGAGCTCAGTACTCGTTCCATACTTGAGAAAATGGCATCATCTGTTTCCTGTAAGTTTGGGCGCTATTTCTCAGCCTATAAACATGCAGGAGACTCTTTGGTACATCCTGCGATCACGTGGGACCCATACATGTCGATAGCAGCGATTGGTTGGCCAGTTGACCCTGCCATATAAGAATCTGGGCCTGTAGTGCTCGCCTCACATGCTGGAAGAGATCAGGGACAGAGCTGCTGCTGGTCAGGGAGAGTGTTAGGGAGGGAATTAGCGTTACTGTAGGCAGGGATACTAGACAAAGAACACAAGAGCCCTTGTAAGGGCTTCAAATCGTTATTTTTTTGGATTACTCAAGGCTGCTGGCTGGAACTTGCAGTGCAGCTGCCATGGTCTTAGCTGCACACTGTGGTGATCGGCTGCTGGCAGAAAGGGGACAGCAGGTGCTGTATACAGACCCCTAAGAAGTGCTCAGTACTATTATTTTTTTTGGGGGGGGACTGGTGGTGCTGCTGTTGTACATTGTATTGCTGTCATTTGTAGTACAGCTGCATAGAACCTCACTGCTGATTGTCCTGTGTAAGAGGTGGCATAGACCATATAGCAGCACTTACACACAGACTCTATACCACTACCTCCAATAGTAGTCTGAGTAATATATTTTCTTGGCTTGCTGTCATCTGTAGTGCAGCTATCTCAGTCTTGACTGTGCAGTGTCCATAAAATGGTGACCCCCAGGGGTAAGGGTCGAGGACGAGGGCGTGGGGTTCCAAGTGATGTGGTTGCCGGAGGCCGTGGTTCAGGGCAGGGTGACACAGCAGCACCTGTTGAGGAGGGAGCAGTGGCACACTGCAGACGTCCACTCCCTAGCTTCTTCTTGCAACTTACAGGGTCTCAGGGTACACCGCTATTGAAACCGCAGCAGTGTGAACAGGTGCTGACGTAGATAGCGGATAATGTGTCCAGTAACTTATCCACCACCCAGTCTTCCACGCAGTCCGCCCATGCTACCCAAGGGAGAGGAACCCTTGCTCCATTAGCTCCGCCTCCTTCCCCACAGCCTGGCCCCTCCATCCACCACCACCACCAGGCTCCCAGGAACTCTTTTCTGGACCCTTCCCTGAGTCAGAGCAACCGGAGCAGTCGATCTGTCCTGATGCCCAAACTATGCAGCTCAGGCAGTCAGTGGGTGATGAGACTGGGGACTTGTAAGCAGGGTTGGAAGAGGTGTCTGATGATGACGATGAGACCCGGTTGTCAGACAGTGAGGTTGTTGTCATGGATGTAACTCAAAGTGAGGAGGAGAGTGAGGAGCTGGTGGATGAGGACGAGGTGACTGACCTGAGTTGGGTGGATAGGCCTAGTGAAGACCGTGCTTCTGAGGGGGAGGCAAGTTCACCCGCAGGACCGGTTGGAAGAGGAAGAGGGGTGGGCAGAGGGAGAAGCAGGGGCAGAGCGAAATACCCGTGGCCAGGCCTAGATGTTCCCAAGTCTGGTGGTTTTTTAAAGAAAGTGCGGATGACCGACGGACTGTAGTGTGCAACGTGTGCCCCGCCAGGATCAGCAGGGGAGCCACCACTACCAGCCTAACCACTACCAGCATGCGCAGGCATATGAGTGCTGAACACCCCACTCAGTGGAACCAAGGCCGTTCAGTGACTGCAAGTCGCACCCCTGCTCCTTCCCCTGTGTCACGAGCTGGCTCTGTTAGTCCCCCCCGCCCAGGTCCCAAGCACGAGCGCCTCTTGCCCTACACGCACCCCTTCACCTCCACTATGCTCCACACCCTCCAGCAAGGTGTCCAAGCGCAGCGTTCAACTGTCCCTGCAGCAGACGGAAGCACAAGTACACTGCCACTCACCCGCATGCACAAGCCCTAAATGTGCACATAGGCAAACTGCTGAGCCTGGAGATGCTACCCTATCGGCTGGTAGAGACAGAGGCTTTTAGGAACCTCATGGCGGTGGCTGTCCCTCGGTACTCTGTCCCCAGCCGCCACAACTTTTTACAGTGTGCCGTCCCAGCCCTACACCAGCACGTGTCGGATAACATCATCCACGCCCTGACCAACGCGGTCAGCGACAAGGTCCACCTAACCACGGACACGTGGACAAGTGCTGGTGAGCCGGAACACCATATCTCCCTGATGGCACATTGGGTCAACTTGGTGGAGGCTGGAACAGTCTGACCCTGGTTCAGCTCATGTGCGACCCACACCGAGGATTGCGGGGCCTACCTCGATCGCGGTCTCTCATGTGTTCTATAACTCTTCCTCCAAAACATTTTTCTCCTCCTCTTCTTCCTCCTCCTCTCTATTTCCCTCCACGAGCATGTCACCTCCATCTCGTAGCATCAGCAGTGCGGTGGGTAAGCGCCAACAGGCTGTGTTGAAACTGCTGAGCTTAGGCGACAAAAGGCACATGGCCCAGGAGCTGTTGCCGGGCAGATCTTTGACTTGCGCCGTGGAACCTCAAACCAGGCATGGTTGTGTGAGACAACGGGTGGAACCTGGTGGCGGCTCTGCAACTCAGCAGCCTCACACATGTACCATGCCTGGCCCACGTGTTCAACCTAGTGGTGCAGCGGTTCCTTAAGACCTACCCCAATTTGGCTGACTTGTCCACCAAGGTGCAGCGCATCTGTGCGCATTTCCGCAAGTCAACCATGGATGCTGCCCCTGTTAGGGCAGTGCAAAGGCGCTTGTAACTGCAGACTTACAGACTGCTATGCGACGTGGAATTCCACCTTTCAGTTGGTAGCCAGGGTTTACCAGCAACGCAGAGCCATTGTGGAATGCCAGATGTCAACCTCTGTGCGAAGCGGTACTCAGGTCAGTCAGCTACCTCAAATCTACAATGAGGAGTAGACGTGGATGTCTGCTATCTGTCAGGTACTGGGCCCCTTTGAGGAGTCAACACAGATGGTCAGTGGCAATGCCGCCATCATCAACCTCACCATCCCGCTGCTGTGTCTGCTTCAAATCTCCCTGCTCAGCCTGAAGTCTGACACTTTGCCTTCGTCTCAGGAGACGGGGGAAGAACATCCGCCGCTAGATAGCCAGACCACCCTCACGTCTGTTTCTCAGCATGAAGTAAAGGAGGCGGAAGAGGAGCAGACTGCTGCCGCCTCTGAAGAGGGTACCCATGCTCAATCCTTAGATGTTGAGCGTGTATGGCCTGAAGAGGAGGAATTGGTGGTGGAGGAGGAAATTAAGAGTCATCTTATTGAGGAGAGGGAATTCTTTTGTGTTGGTTCCCTGGCGCACATGGCTGACTTTATGTTGGGCTGTCTTTGGGTGTTCACCCTCCTGGACCCTCGGTACAAACAGAACTTTCCCACTCTCATTCCTGCCGAGGAACGCAGTATGAGAGTGAATCAATATCAACAGGCCCTGGTGCAGAAGCTGAAAATGTACTTCCCATCTGACACCACAAGCGCCAGAGGACGTAGTTCTGTGGTCCAAACAGTGGGGGAGAGGAGCGGTGGAGCAGGCAGCTTGTCAAGGGGCAGGGGATCACTCTCCAAGGCCTTTGACAGTTTTAGCAAGACTATGTCAACCGTCCCCAGTCTAGACAGAGTAGGGGGGAAGCCTTCAGGCAGATGGTGAGGGAGTTCCTTGCTGACCATACCAACGTCCTTCCCGATCACTCTGCTACCTACAACTACTTGGTTGCAAAGCTGGATATGTGGCGCTAACTGGCACTTTATGCCTTGGAGGTGCTGTGCTGCCCTGCCTCTAGCGTGTTGTCAGAGCGGGTCTTCAGTGCAGCTGGTGGCGTCATCACTGATAAGCGCACCCACCTGTCCACTGACAGCGCTGACAGGCTGACATTTATAAAAATGAACAAAGCCTGGATTTCACCTGAATTCAACTGCCCACCCGGGGAAAGCAGCTCAACATAAGGATTATTCGTTTATCCTCTCCTCCTCCACTTCTCAGCCAACAGCCAATTCTTCTTCCGCCATGCAGTATCTGGCATAGTTTTTGGGAGGCTCACTTGCTACCTCATCTACCATGGTCACTTCGTCCTCACTGCCATGCTGTGTCAGGCATAATTTTTTGGAGGCTCACTTGCTACCTCATCTACCTTGGTCACTTTGTCCTCACTGCCATGCTGTGTCAGGCATAGTTTTTGGGAGACTCACTTGCTACCTCATCTACCTTGGTCACTTTGTCCTCACTGCCATACTGTGTCAGGCATAATTTTTGGGAGGCTAACTTGCTTCCTCAGTTTTAATAGTTTCCTGTGTTCTCACTGCCATGCTGTGTCAGGCAAAATTTTTGAGCAGGTTGCCTTCAGTCAGTAGCTTTAGGCGCAGCAGCACTGCCGTGGGTATGTGCCAAAAGGCGGTGCTCAAACTGATGAGCAGCACCTTCTACCTTCCTTGGACGTTGTAGCCGTTTTGAAGGCAGGTTGGGTTGAGGCTCTTCCGACAAACTCATCTCCACTTTTCTGAACTCTCTACTTCAAGCAACTAAACCAACACTGCTGTTCTACCTCACCTACTCTGCATCTCTCAGCACAGATTCAGTAAAACTCAAGTCTGTACCAAACTATGTCTCTCTCTCTCTCTCTCTCTCTCTCTCTCTCTCTCTCTCTCTATATATATATATATATATATATATATAGTCCACTCGTATTCCCAGCGGCACCACCATTCAGTTTCAGAGTCCGAGTGCCAGCCGGATAGTATCTGACCAACGATACCGATAACTAAACAATAAACAATGTCCAGCAGCACTTCAAGTGAAAAAATCTTCAGTGGTTTATTCCATAAACGTCATAAAAAACATAGGTGCAGCACAGCAAATTAACAGGGATATGATGCGACGTTTCGGTGGCCTCCGCCACCTTTTTCAAGCATTGCTTGAAAAAGGTGGCGGAGGCCACCGAAACGTCGCATCATATCCCTGTTAATTTGCTGTGCTGCACCTATGTTTTTTATGACGTTTATGGAATAAACCACTGAAGATTTTTTCACTTGAAGTGCTGCTGGACATTGTTTATTGTTCTCTCTCTCTCTCTCTCTCTCTCTCTCTATATATATATATATATATATATATATATATATAGAGAGAGAGAGAAAGAGAGAGAGGTAGATTATATATATCTCTGTATCTCTCTCTCTATATATATATATATCTACCTCTATCTATCTCTCTCTCTCATAAATATATATATCTATCTTATCTATCTCCTATCTATCTATCTCTCTCCTATCTATCTATCTATCTATCTCCTATCTATCTCCTATCTATCTATCTATCTATCTATCTATCTCCTATCTATCTCCTATCTATCTATCTCTCTCCTATCTATCTATCTATCTATCTATCTCCTATCTATCTATCTCTCTCCTATCTATCTATCTATCTATCTATCTATCTAGAATACAGAAACTCTGCGGCACACTTGTAGTGAAAAAAACGTGCAATACGTGGATTTATTCCATCAAAAAGTATACAGCAACAGCATAAGTAATACACGACGTTTCGGCGTCTCCTACGCCATTTTCAAGTGCAAATACAACAACAACTCACTCAGGTTAAATACATCACACTTAATTATAGCAGAGCAGTGATTGGTGCAAAAACATATCAGACGTTCAGGGGTTAACATATCGTTGCTCCACCCTCCGAGAGTCCATTGGTGTAGTCTAGTGTCTCTCAAACGAGCCCGAAGGCAAATCTGTGTATAATCTCAGTCCAAGTCCTTCCATATTTCTTAAGTGTCCTTAGATGCAGTTCACACACACCCAGTGTAGGAGTGCAAACAAAAGTGTAATAAAAAACTTTTAGAAAAAAGACTTGAATAGGCGTATTCATAAGTATATATATAAATATATTCTCACAGAAAGGCATCCCCACCGTATGTAGTTTAGTTAAAGTCCGATGCTACTTCCGATATGACGTATATGTCAAAGATCAGGTGCTTAGCGCGTCATCTCATTAATCATAAGGAATACCCTTTGGGGCCGCCAACGATCCTCCTACCTCCGGACAAGGAATCACCAACAAGAACCCGGCATATCCACAGGATGCACAACCGCCCCCATGGACATCGGGATCCACCCCCCAGGGTTACCTCTCCAGGTTCGAATAAACCGCTGAGAAGACGCTGCATCTGAATGATTGCTGAAGTTAAATCGCATTGTTTGATGTTATTTTTGCATCGGCTTGTTGGATAGCAATTCGGTGGAGTTGTCTTTCGTGTCACAATCACAATTACCGTAATAATCTGCGAATAGAAAATCTCTCATTAGTACATAAGTATATTAAATAATAATTTACATAAATCATGCGTGAGTTGTTCTTATTCATTCTTACACTTTAGTCTCTGAGACATGAGAGAGATACTAGACTACACCAATGGACTCTCGGAGGGTGGAGCAACGATATGTTAACCCCTGAACGTCTGATATGTTTTTGCACCAATCACTGCTCTGCTATAATTAAGTGTGATGTATTTAACCTGAGTGAGTTGTTGTTGTATTTGCACTTGAAAATGGCGTAGGAGACGCCGAAACGTCGTGTATTACTTATGCTGTTGCTGTATACTTTTTGATGGAATAAATCCACGTATTGCACGTTTTTTTTCACTACAAGTGTGCCGCAGAGTTTCTGTATTCTATGTGAACTGAGCCTTGGTCTGGGACCCGTCTGCAGGCACCTGTTCGTAGCTTTTTGGAGTGCTGCATATCTCAATTACATATCTATCTATCTATCTCCTATCTATCTATCTCCTATCTATCTATCTATCCTATCTATCTATCTATCTCCTATCTATCTCCTATCTATCTATCTCCTATCTATCTATCTATCTATCTCCTATCTATCTATCTATCTATCTCCTATCTATCTATCTATCTATCTCCTATCTATCTATCTATCTATCTCCTATCTATCTATCTCCTATCTATCTATCTCCTATCTATCTATCTATCTATCTATCTCCTATCTATCTATCTATCTATCTCCTATCTATCTCCTATCTATCTCCTATCTATCTATCTATCTCCTATCTATCTATCTATCTATCATCTATCTATCTATCTATCTATCTATCTATCTATCTCCTATCTATCTATCTATCTATCTATCTATCTATCTATCTCCTATCTATCTCCTATCTATCTATCTATCTATCTATCTATCTATCTATCTATCTATCTATCTATCTATCTATCTATCTCCTATCTATCTATCTATCTCCTATCTATCTATCTCCTATCTATCTATCTATCTCCTATCTATCTATCTATCTATCTCCTATCTATCTCCTATCTATCTCCTATCTATCTATCTATCTCCTATCTATCTATCTATCTATCTATCTATCATCTATCTATCTATCTATCTATCTATCTATCTATCTATCTATCTCCTATCTATCTATCTATCTATCTATCTATCTATCTATCTCCTATCTATCTCCTATCTATCTATCTATCTATCTATCTATCTAGGAAAAAGAATATAGAAGCAGCACTACCTTGTAAAACGTAGTTTGGTGCCAGCAGATTCCCCAACCAGGGGTATGAATGTCCATATACAACGAATAGTCCGCAGCACTCCAAGTTGTGAAACAAAAAGTGGTATTTATTCCAAATATATCATAATATCAAAAATAGTGACATGCAGCAAATAGACGCGACGTTTCGGCAGCCTCTACGCTGCCATTCTCAAGCGTGTCTTCAGTGAAACAAACTCATATATTTATCCACACATGTGAAATACAAAAAAGCTTTCCATTGGTTCCTAAAGTGCATCAATTAGTCCAATGGAAAGCTTTTTTGTATTTCACATGTGTGGATAAATATATGAGTTTGTTTCACTGAAGACACGCTTGAGAATGGCAGCGTAGAGGCTGCCGAAACGTCGCGTCTATTTGCTGCATGTCACTATTTTTGATATTATGATATATTTGGAATAAATACCACTTTTTGTTTCACAACTTGGAGTGCTGCGGACTATTCGTTGTATATCTATCTATCTATCTATCTATCCTATCTATCTATCCTATCTATCCTATCTATCTATCTATCTATCTATCTATCTATCTATCTCCTATCTATCTATCTCCTACCTATCTATCTATCTATCTATCTATCTATCTATCTCCTATCTATCTATCTCCTACCTATCTATCTATCTATCTATCTATCTCCTATCTATCTATCTATCTATCTATCTATCTATCTATCTATCTATCTCCTATCTATCTATCTATCTATCTATCTATCTCCTATCTATCTCCTATCTATCTATCTATCCTATCTATCCTATCTATCTATCTATCTATCTATCTATCTATCTCCTATCTATCTATCTCCTACCTATCTATCTATCTATCTATCTATCTATCTCCTATCTATCTATCTCCTACCTATCTATCTATCTATCTATCTATCTATCTATCTATCTATCTCCTACCTATCTATCTATCTCCTATCTATCTCCTATCTATCTATCTATCTATCTATCTATCTATCTCCTATCTATCTATCTATCTATCTATCTATCTATCTATCTCCTATCTCCTATCTATCTATCTCCTATCTATCTCCTATCTATCTCCTATCTATCTCCTATCTATCTCCTATCTATCTCCTATCTATCTCCTATCTATCTCCTATCTATCTCCTATCTATCTCCTATCTATCTCCTATCTATCTCCTATCTATCTCCTATCTATCTCCTATCTATCTCCTATCTATCTCCTATCTATCTCCTATCTATCTCCTATCTATCTCCTATCTATCTCCTATCTATCTCCTATCTATCTCCTATCTATCTCCTATCTATCTCCTATCTATCTCCTATCTATCTCCTATCTATCTCCTATCTATCTCCTATCTATCTCCTATCTATCTCCTATCTATCTCCTATCTATCTCATATCTATCTCCTATCTATCTCCTATCTATCTCCTATCTATCTCCTATCTATCTCCTATCTATCTCCTATCTATCTCCTATCTATCTCCTATCTATCTCCTATCTATCTCCTATCTATCTCCTATCTATCTCCTATCTATCTCCTATCTATCTCCTATCTATCTCCTATCTATCTCCTATCTATCTCCTATCTATCTCCTATCTATCTCCTATCTATCTCCTATCTATCTCCTATCTATCTCCTATCTATCTCCTATCTATCTCCTATCTATCTCCTATCTATCTCCTATCTATCTCCTATCTATCTCCTATCTATCTCCTATCTATCTCCTATCTATCTCCTATCTATCTCCTATCTATCTCCTATCTATCTCCTATCTATCTCCTATCTATCTCCTATCTATCTCCTATCTATCTCCTATCTATCTCCTATCTATATCCTATCTATCTCCTATCTATCTCCTATCTATCTCCTATCTATCTCCTATCTATCTCCTATCTATCTCCTATCTATCTCCTATCTATCTCCTATCTATCTCCTATCTATCTCCTATCTATCTCCTATCTATCTCCTATCTATCTCCTATCTATCTCCTATCTCTCTCCTATCTATCTCCTATCTATCTCCTATCTATCTCCTATCTATCTCCTATCTATCTCCTATCTATCTCCTATCTATCTCCTATCTATCTCCTATCTATCTCCTATCTATCTCCTATCTATCTCCTATCTATCTCCTATCTATCTCCTATCTATCTCCTATCTATCTCCTATCTATCTCCTATCTATCTCCTATCTATCTCCTATCTATCTCCTATCTATCTCCTATCTATCTCCTATCTATCTCCTATCTATCTCCTATCTATCTCCTAACTATCTCCTATCTCCTATCTATCTCCTATCTATCTCCTATCTATCTCCTATCTATCTCCTATCTATCTCCTATCTATCTCCTATCTATCTCCTATCTATCTCCTATCTATCTCCTATCTATCTCCTATCTATCTCCTATCTATCTCCTATCTATCTCCTATCTATCTCCTATCTATCTCCTATCTATCTCCTATCTATCTCCTATCTATCTCCTATCTATCTCCTATCTATCTCCTATCTATCTCCTATCTATCTCCTATCTATCTCCTATCTATCTCCTATCTATCTCCTATCTATCTCCTATCTATCTCCTATCTATCTCCTATCTATCTCCTATCTATCTCCTATCTATCTCCTATCTATCTCCTATCTATCTCCTATCTATCTCCTATCTATCTCCTATCTATCTCCTATCTATCTCCTATCTATCTCCTATCTATCTCCTATCTATCTCCTATCTATCTCCTATCTATCTCCTATCTATCTCCTATCTATCTCCTATCTATCTCCTATCTATCTCCTATCTATCTCCTATCTATCTCCTATCTATCTCCTATCTATCTCCTATCTATCTCCTATCTATCTCCTATCTATCTCCTATCTATCTCCTATCTATCTCCTATCTATCTCCTATCTATCTCCTATCTATCTCCTATCTATCTCCTATCTATCTCCTATCTATCTCCTATCTATCTCCTATCTATCTCCTATCTATCTCCTATCTATCTCCTATCTATCTCCTATCTATCTCCTATCTATCTCCTATCTATCTCCTATCTATCTCCTATCTATCTCCTATCTATCTCCTATCTATCTCCTATCTATCTCCTATCTATCTCCTATCTATCTCCTATCTATCTCCTATCTATCTCCTATCTATCTCCTATCTATCTCCTATCTATCTCCTATCTATCTCCTATCTATCTCCTATCTATCTCCTATCTATCTCCTATCTATCTCCTATCTATCTCCTATCTATCTCCTATCTATCTCCTATCTATCTCCTATCTATCTCCTATCTATCTCCTATCTATCTCCTATCTATCTCCTATCTATCTCCTATCTATCTCCTATCTATCTCCTATCTATCTCCTATCTATCTCCTATCTATCTCCTATCTATCTCCTATCTATCTCCTATCTATCTCCTATCTATCTCCTATCTATCTCCTATCTATCTCCTATCTATCTCCTATCTATCTCCTATCTATCTCCTATCTATCTCCTATCTATCTCCTATCTATCTCCTATCTATCTCCTATCTATCTCCTATCTATCTCCTATCTATCTCCTATCTATCTCCTATCTATCTCCTAATCTATCTCCTATCTATCTCCTATCTATCTCCTATCTATCTCCTATCTATCTCCTATCTATCTCCTATCTATCTCCTATCTATCTCCTATCTATCTCCTATCTATCTCCTATCTATCTCCTATCTATCTCCTATCTATCTCCTATCTATCTCCTATCTATCTCCTATCTATCTCCTATCTATCTCCTATCTATCTCCTATCTATCTCCTATCTATCTCCTATCTATCTCCTATCTATCTCCTATCTATCTCCTATCTATCTCCTATCTATCTCCTATCTATCTCCTATCTATCTCCTATCTATCTCCCTATCTATCTCCTATCTATCTCCTATCTATCTCCTATCTATCTCCTATCTATCTCCTATCTATCTCCTATCTATCTCCTATCTATCTCCTATCTATCTCCTATCTATCTCCTATCTATCTCCTATCTATCTCCTATCTATCTCCTATCTATCTCCTATCTATCTCCTATCTATCTCCTATCTATCTCCTATCTATCTCCTATCTATCTCCTATCTATCTCCTATCTATCTCCTATCTATCTCCTATCTATCTCCTATCTATCTCCTATCTATCTCCTATCTATCTCCTATCTATCTCCTATCTATCTCCTATCTATCTCCTATCTATCTCCTATCTATCTCCTATCTATCTCCTATCTATCTCCTATCTATCTCCTATCTATCTCCTATCTATCTCCTATCTATCTCCTATCTATCTCCTATCTATCTCCTATCTATCTCCTATCTATCTCCTATCTACTCCTATCTATCTCCTATCTATCTCCTATCTATCTCCTATCTATCTCCTATCTATCTCCTATCTATCTCCTATCTATCTCCTATCTATCTCCTATCTATCTCCTATCTATCTCCTATCTATCTCCTATCTATCTCCTATCTATCTCCTATCTATCTCCTATCTATCTCCTATCTATCTCCTATCTATCTCCTATCTATCTCCTATCTATCTCCTATCTATCTCCTATCTATCTCCTATCTATCTCCTATCTATCTCCTATCTATCTCCTATCTATCTCCTATCTATCTCCTATCTATCTCCTATCTATCTCCTATCTATCTCCTATCTATCTCCTATCTATCTCCTATCTATCTCCTATCTATCTCCTATCTATCTCCTATCTATCTCCTATCTATCTCCTATCTATCTCCTATCTATCTCCTATCTATCTCCTATCTATCTCCTATCTATCTCCTATCTATCTCCTATCTATCTCCTATCTATCTCCTATCTATCTCCTATCTATCTCCTATCTATCTCCTATCTATCTCCTATCTATCTCCTATCTATCTCCTATCTATCTCCTATCTATCTCCTATCTATCTCCTATCTATCTCCTATCTATCTCCTATCTATCTCCTATCTATCTCCTATCTATCTCCTATCTATCTCCTATCTATCTCCTATCTATCTCCTATCTATCTCCTATCTATCTCCTATCTATCTCCTATCTATCTCCTATCTATCTCCTATCTATCTCCTATCTATCTCCTATCTATCTCCTATCTATCTCCTATCTATCTATCTCCTATCTATCTCCTATCTATCTCCTATCTATCTCCTATCTATCTCCTATCTATCTCCTATCTATCTCCTATCTATCTCCTATCTATCTCCTATCTATCTCCTATCTATCTCCTATCTATCTCCTATCTATCTCCTATCTATCTCCTATCTATCTCCTATCTATCTCCTATCTATCTCCTATCTATCTCCTATCTATCTCCTATCTATCTCCCTATCTATCTCCTATCTATCTCCTATCTATCTCCTATCTATCTCCTATCTATCTCCTATCTATCTCCTATCTATCTCCTATCTATCTCCTATCTATCTCCTATCTATCTCCTATCTATCTCCTATCTATCTCCTATCTATCTCCTATCTATCTCCTATCTATCTCCTATCTATCTCCTATCTATCTCCTATCTATCTCCTATCTATCTCCTATCTATCTCCTATCTATCTCCTATCTATCTCCTATCTATTTCTATCTATCTCCTATCTATCTCCTATCTATCTCCTATCTATCTCCTATCTATCTCCTATCTATCTCCTATCTATCTCCTATCTATCTCCTATCTATCTCCTATCTATCTCCTATCTATCTCCTATCTATCTCCTATCTATCTCCTATCCTATCTCCTATCTATCTCCTATCTATCTCCTATCTATCTCCTATCTATCTCCTATCTATCTCCTATCTATCTCCTATCTATCTCCTATCTATCTCCTATCTATCTCCTATCTATCTCCTATCTATCTCCTATCTATCTCCTCCTATCTATCTCCTATCTATCTCCTATCTATCTCCTATCTATCTCCTATCTATCTCCTATCTATCTCCTATCTATCTCCTATCTATCTCCTATCTATCTCCTATCTATCTCCTATCTATCTCCTATCTATCTCCTATCTATCTCCTATCTATCTCCTATCTATCTCCTATCTATCTCCTATCTATCTCCTATCTATCTTCCTATCTATCTCCTATCTATCTCCTATCTATCTCCTATCTATCTCCTATCTATCTCCTATCTATCTCTATCTATCTCCTATCTATCTCCTATCTATCTCCTATCTATCTCCTATCTATCTCCTATCTATCTCCTATCTATCTCCTATCTATCTCCTATCTATCTCCTATCTATCTCCTATCTATCTCCTATCTATCTCCTATCTATCTCCTATCTATCTCCTATCTATCTCCTATCTATCTCCTATCTATCTCCTATCTATCTCCTATCTATCTCCTATCTATCTCCTATCTATCTCCTATCTATCTCCTATCTATCTCCTATCTATCTCCTATCTATCTCCTATCTATCTCCTATCTATCTCCTATCTATCTCCTATCTATCTCCTATCTATCTCCTATCTATCTCCTATCTATCTCCTATCTATCTCCTATCTATCTCCTATCTATCTCCTATCTATCTCCTATCTATCTCCTATCTATCTCCTATCTATCTCCTATCTATCTCCTATCTATCTCCTATCTATCTCCTATCTATCTCCTATCTATCTCCTATCTATCTCCTATCTATCTCCTATCTATCTCCTATCTATCTCCTATCTATCTCCTATCTATCTCCTATCTATCTCCTATCTATCTCCTATCTATCTCCTATCTATCTCCTATCTATCTCCTATCTATCTCCTATCTATTCTCCTATCTATCTCCTATCTATCTCCCTATCTATCTCCTATCATCTCCTACTCTATCTCCTATCTATCTCCTATCTATCTCCTATCTATCTCTCCTATCTATCTCCTATCTATCTCCTATCTATCTCCTATCTATCTCCTATCTATCTCCTATCTATCTCCTATCTATCTCCTATCTATCTCCTATCTATCTCCTATCTATCTCCTATCTATCTATCTATCTATCTCCTCTCTATCTCCTATCTATCTCCTATCTATCTCCTATCTATCTCCTATCTATCTCCTCTCTATCTCCTATCTATCTCCTATCTATCTCCTATCTATCTCCTATCTATCTCCTATCTATCTCCTATCTATCTCCTATCTATCCCTATCTATCTCCTATCTATCTCCTATCTATCTCCTATCTATCTCCTATCTATCTCCTATCTATCTCCTATCTATCTCCTATCTATCTCCTATCTATCTCCTATCTATCTCCTATCTATCTCCTATCTATCTCCTATCTATCTCCTATCTATCTCCTATCTATCTCCTATCTATCTCCTATCTATCTCCTATCTATCTCCTATCTATCTCCTATCTATCTCCTATCTATCTCCTATCTATCTCCTATCTATCTCCTATCTATCTCCTATCTATCTCCTATCTATCTCCTATCTATCTCCTATCTATCTCCTATCTATCTCCTATCTATCTCCTATCTATCTCCTATCTATCTCCTATCTATCTCCTATCTATCTCCTATCTATCTCCTATCTATCTCCTATCTATCTCCTATCTATCTCCTATCTATCTCCTATCTATCTCCTATCTATCTCCTATCTATCTCCTATCTATCTCCTATCTATCTCCTATCTATCTCCTATCTATCTCCTATCTATCTCCTATCTATCTCCTATCTATCTCCTATCTATCTCCTATCTATCTCCTATCTATCTCCTATCTATCTCCTATCTATCTCCTATCTATCTCCTATCTATCTCCTATCTATCTCCTATCTATCTCCTATCTATCTCCTATCTATCTCCTATCTATCTCCTATCTATCTCCTATCTATCTCCTATCTATCTCCTATCTATCTCCTATCTATCTCCTATCTATCTCCTATCTATCTCCTATCTATCTCCTATCTATCTCCTATCTATCTCCTATCTATCTCCTATCTATCTCCTATCTATCTCCTATCTATCTCCTATCTATCTCCTATCTATCTCCTATCTATCTCCTATCTATCTCCTATCTATCTCCTATCTATCTCCTATCTATCTCCTATCTATCTCCTATCTATCTCCTATCTATCTCCTATCTATCTCCTATCTATCTCCTATCTATCTCCTATCTATCTCCTATCTATCTCCTATCTATCTCCTATCTATCTCCTATCTATCTCCTATCTATCTCCTATCTATCTCCTATCTATCTCCTATCTATCTCCTATCTATCTCCTATCTATCTCCTATCTATCTCCTATCTATCTCCTATCTATCTCCTATCTATCTCCTATCTATCTCCTATCTATCTCCTATCTATCTCCTATCTATCTCCTATCTATCTCCTATCTATCTCCTATCTATCTCCTATCTATCTCCTATCTATCTCCTATCTATCTCCTATCTATCTCCTATCTATCTCCTATCTATCTCCTATCTATCTCCTATCTATCTCCTATCTATCTCCTATCTATCTCCTATCTATCTCCTATCTATCTCCTATCTATCTCCTATCTATCTCCTATCTATCTCCTATCTATCTCCTATCTATCTCCTATCTATCTCCTATCTATCTCCTATCTATCTCCTATCTATCTCCTATCTATCTCCTATCTATCTCCTATCTATCTCCTATCTATCTCCTATCTATCTCCTATCTATCTCCTATCTATCTCCTATCTATCTCCTATCTATCTCCTATCTATCTCCTATCTATCTCCTATCTATCTCCTATCTATCTCCTATCTATCTCCTATCTATCTCCTATCTATCTCCTATCTATCTCCTATCTATCTCCTATCTATCTCCTATCTATCTCCTATCTATCTCCTATCTATCTCCTATCTATCTCCTATCTATCTCCTATCTATCTCCTATCTATCTCCTATCTATCTCCTATCTATCTCCTATCTATCTCCTATCTATCTCCTATCTATCTCCTATCTATCTCCTATCTATCTCCTATCTATCTCCTATCTATCTCCTATCTATCTCCTATCTATCTCCTATCTATCTCCTATCTATCTCCTATCTATCTCCTATCTATCTCCTATCTATCTCCTATCTATCTCCTATCTATCTATCTCCTATCTATCTCCTATCTATCTCCTATCTATCTCCTATCTATCTCCTATCTATCTCCTATCTATCTCCTATCTATCTCCTATCTATCTCCTATCTATCTCCTATCTATCTCCTATCTATCTCCTATCTATCTCCTATCTATCTCCTATCTATCTCCTATCTATCTCCTATCTATCTCCTATCTATCTCCTATCTATCTCCTATCTATCTCCTATCTATCTCCTATCTATCTCCTATCTATCTCCTATCTATCTCCTATCTATCTCCTATCTATCTCCTATCTATCTCCTATCTATCTCTATCTATCTCCTATCTATCTCCTATCTATCTCCTATCTATCTCCTATCTATCTCCTATCTATCTCCTATCTATCTCCTATCTATCTCCTATCTATCTCCTATCTATCTCCTATCTATCTCCTATCTATCTCCTATCTATCTCCTATCTATCTCCTATCTATCTCCTATCTATCTCCTATCTATCTCCTATCTATCTCCTATCTATCTCCTATCTATCTCCTATCTATCTCCTATCTATCTCCTATCTATCTCCTATCTATCTCCTATCTATCTCCTATCTATCTCCTATCTATCTCCTATCTATCTCCTATCTATCTCCTATCTATCTCCTATCTATCTCCTATCTATCTCCTATCTATCTCCTATCTATCTCCTATCTATCTCCTATCTATCTCCTATCTATCTCCTATCTATCTCCTATCTATCTCCTATCTATCTCCTATCTATCTCCTATCTATCTCCTATCTATCTCCTATCTATCTCCTATCTATCTCCTATCTATCTCCTATCTATCTCCTATCTATCTCCTATCTATCTCCTATCTATCTCCTATCTATCTCCTATCTATCTCCTATCTATCTCCTATCTATCTCCTATCTATCTCCTATCTATCTCCTATCTATCTCCTATCTATCTCCTATCTATCTCCTATCTATCTCCTATCTATCTCCTATCTATCTCCTATCTATCTCCTATCTATCTCCTATCTATCTCCTATCTATCTCCTATCTATCTCCTATCTATCTCCTATCTATCTCCTATCTATCTCCTATCTATCTCCTATCTATCTCCTATCTATCTCCTATCTATCTCCTATCTATCTCCTATCTATCTCCTATCTATCTCCTATCTATCTCCTATCTATCTCCTATCTATCTCCTATCTATCTCCTATCTATCTCCTATCTATCTCCTATCTATCTCCTATCTATCTCCTATCTATCTCCTATCTATCTCCTATCTATCTCCTATCTATCTCCTATCTATCTCCTATCTATCTCCTATCTATCTCCTATCTATCTCCTATCTATCTCCTATCTATCTCCTATCTATCTCCTATCTATCTCCTATCTATCTCCTATCTATCTCCTATCTATCTCCTATCTATCTCCTATCTATCTCCTATCTATCTCCTATCTATCTCCTATCTATCTCCTATCTATCTCCTATCTATCTCCTATCTATCTCCTATCTATCTCCTATCTATCTCCTATCTATCTCCTATCTATCTCCTATCTATCTCCTATCTATCTCCTATCTATCTCCTATCTATCTCCTATCTATCTCCTATCTATCTCCTATCTATCTCCTATCTATCTCCTATCTATCTCCTATCTATCTCCTATCTATCTCCTATCTATCTCCTATCTATCTCCTATCTATCTCCTATCTATCTCCTATCTATCTCCTATCTATCTCCTATCTATCTCCTATCTATCTCCTATCTATCTCCTATCTATCTCCTATCTATCTCCTATCTATCTCCTATCTATCTCCTATCTATCTCCTATCTATCTCCTATCTATCTCCTATCTATCTCCTATCTATCTCCTATCTATCTCCTATCTATCTCCTATCTATCTCCTATCTATCTCCTATCTATCTCCTATCTATCTCCTATCTATCTCCTATCTATCTCCTATCTATCTCCTATCTATCTCCTATCTATCTCCTATCTATCTCCTATCTATCTCCTATCTATCTCCTATCTATCTCCTATCTATCTCCTATCTATCTCCTATCTATCTCCTATCTATCTCCTATCTATCTCCTATCTATCTCCTATCTATCTCCTATCTATCTCCTATCTATCTCCTATCTATCTCCTATCTATCTCCTATCTATCTCCTATCTTTCTCCTATCTATCTCCTATCTATCTCCTATCTATCTCCTATCTATCTCCTATCTATCTCCTATCTATCTCCTATCTATCTCCTATCTATCTCCTATCTATCTCCTATCTATCTCCTATCTATCTCCTATCTATCTCCTATCTATCTCCTATCTATCTCCTATCTATCTCCTATCTATCTCCTATCTATCTCCTATCTATCTCCTATCTATCTCCTATCTATCTCCTATCTATCTCCTATCTATCTCCTATCTATCTCCTATCTATCTCCTATCTATCTCCTATCTATCTCCTATCTATCTCCTATCTATCTCCTATCTATCTCCTATCTATCTCCTATCTATCTCCTATCTATCTCCTATCTATCTCCTATCTATCTCCTATCTATCTCCTATCTATCTCCTATCTATCTCCTATCTATCTCCTATCTATCTCCTATCTATCTCCTATCTATCTCCTATCTATCTCCTATCTATCTCCTATCTATCTCCTATCTATCTCCTATCTATCTCCTATCTATCTCCTATCTATCTCCTATCTATCTCCTATCTATCTCCTATCTATCTCCTATCTATCTCCTATCTATCTCCTATCTATCTCCTATCTATCTCCTATCTATCTCCTATCTATCTCCTATCTATCTCCTATCTATCTCCTATCTATCTCCTATCTATCTCCTATCTATCTCCTATCTATCTCCTATCTATCTCCTATCTATCTCCTATCTATCTCCTATCTATCTCCTATCTATCTCCTATCTATCTCCTATCTATCTCCTATCTATCTCCTATCTATCTCCTATCTATCTCCTATCTATCTCCTATCTATCTCCTATCTATCTCCTATCTATCTCCTATCTATCTCCTATCTATCTCCTATCTATCTCCTATCTATCTCCTATCTATCTCCTATCTATCTCCTATCTATCTCCTATCTATCTCCTATCTATCTCCTATCTATCTCCTATCTATCTCCTATCTATCTCCTATCTATCTCCTATCTATCTCCTATCTATCTCCTATCTATCTCCTATCTATCTCCTATCTATCTCCTATCTATCTCCTATCTATCTCCTATCTATCTCCTATCTATCTCCTATCTATCTCCTATCTATCTCCTATCTATCTCCTATCTATCTCCTATCTATCTCCTATCTATCTCCTATCTATCTCCTATCTATCTCCTATCTATCTCCTATCTATCTCCTATCTATCTCCTATCTATCTCCTATCTATCTCCTATCTATCTCCTATCTATCTCCTATCTATCTCCTATCTATCTCCTATCTATCTCCTATCTATCTCCTATCTATCTCCTATCTATCTCCTATCTATCTCCTATCTATCTCCTATCTATCTCCTATCTATCTCCTATCTATCTCCTATCTATCTCCTATCTATCTCCTATCTATCTCCTATCTATCTCCTATCTATCTCCTATCTATCTCCTATCTATCTCCTATCTATCTCCTATCTATCTCCTATCTATCTCCTATCTATCTCCTATCTATCTCCTATCTATCTCCTATCTATCTCCTATCTATCTCCTATCTATCTCCTATCTATCTCCTATCTATCTCCTATCTATCTCCTATCTATCTCCTATCTATCTCCTATCTATCTCCTATCTATCTCCTATCTATCTCCTATCTATCTCCTATCTATCTCCTATCTATCTCCTATCTATCTCCTATCTATCTCCTATCTATCTCCTATCTATCTCCTATCTATCTCCTATCTATCTCCTATCTATCTCCTATCTATCTCCTATCTATCTCCTATCTATCTCCTATCTATCTCCTATCTATCTCCTATCTATCTCCTATCTATCTCCTATCTATCTCCTATCTATCTCCTATCTATCTCCTATCTATCTCCTATCTATCTCCTATCTATCTCCTATCTATCTCCTATCTATCTCCTATCTATCTCCTATCTATCTCCTATCTATCTCCTATCTATCTCCTATCTATCTCCTATCTATCTCCTATCTATCTCCTATCTATCTCCTATCTATCTCCTATCTATCTCCTATCTATCTCCTATCTATCTCCTATCTATCTCCTATCTATCTCCTATCTATCTCCTATCTATCTCCTATCTATCTCCTATCTATCTCCTATCTATCTCCTATCTATCTCCTATCTATCTCCTATCTATCTCCTATCTATCTCCTATCTATCTCCTATCTATCTCCTATCTATCTCCTATCTATCTCCTATCTATCTCCTATCTATCTCCTATCTATCTCCTATCTATCTCCTATCTATCTCCTATCTATCTCCTATCTATCTCCTATCTATCTCCTATCTATCTCCTATCTATCTCCTATCTATCTCCTATCTATCTCCTATCTATCTCCTATCTATCTCCTATCTATCTCCTATCTATCTCCTATCTATCTCCTATCTATCTCCTATCTATCTCCTATCTATCTCCTATCTATCTCCTATCTATCTCCTATCTATCTCCTATCTATCTCCTATCTATCTCCTATCTATCTCCTATCTATCTCCTATCTATCTCCTATCTATCTCCTATCTATCTCCTATCTATCTCCTATCTATCTCCTATCTATCTCCTATCTATCTCCTATCTATCTCCTATCTATCTCCTATCTATCTGTAAATTCAGCAGCACTCAGGAGAATAAGGGTGCCAGGCAAGGAACTCCAACCTCGAGCCCACTTGTAAGTATATAAAGTAGATTGTCGGCACTCCGGATAACGTGAGAACAGTGCAAATTTATTCAAAGTTGTCACAGCATAACAGGAAGGCAACGTTTCTGTGGCCTCTCGCCACCATTTTCAAGCCATTTTCAGGCTTGAAAATGGTGGCGAGAGGCCACAGAAACGTTGCCTTCCTGTTATGCTGTGACAACTTTGAATAAATTTGCACTGTTCTCACGTTATCCGGAGTGCCGACAATCTACTTTATCTATCTATCTATCTCCTATCTATCTATCTATCTATCTCCTATCTATCTATCTCCTATCTATCTATCTCCTATCTATCTATCTCCTATCTATCTATCTCCTATCTATCTATCTCCTATCTATCTATCTCCTATCTATCTATCTCCTATCTATCTATCTCCTATCTATCTATCTCCTATCTATCTATCTCCTATCTATCTATCTCCTATCTATCTATCTCCTATCTATCTATCTATCTATCTAAAATCTCTGTCATGTTTCCATGATTAATGTATTGTGTTTGGACCAGGACAGGCGACACCAAGGTATGAAGGTTGTATGGTGCTTTACGGCTGATGGCGCAGGGATGGTGACAGATCTGTCCGTTTCTCCTGGCGATCTGTCCGTTTCTCCAGGTTGCCATTTCCTGCCCCATCTCTATTTATAGGTCTCTGCAATGTAGAACGTTGTGTTGTAGATGAGCGAGCGTCTTGTTCGTTTCATATGTAGGTCAAGTACATAAATGCTGCAAGAAACGAGCAAGATAAATGTCGCTTTGTGTCTGTTGTGCGGACGTTGAGTATGGCAGATCCCGAGACTGCAGCATGTTAGTCATGGATGCGTCTTAACAGAAGGCGCTTCACCTGGGTCATGTCTGTGGGTTATCATTGAAATATCATTGAAAATACAGGAGCTTATCAGTACTTAAGGGTGTAGCTAACGTTGTGTATCCAAGCCGGTGGATTTCCAGTAAGGCACGAGATGATTAAGAAAACATATGAACTCTGCTGTGGACGATAGCCGCCATGCCCTTCCACTCAGATAACCTGATGGTAAAGTTATGAATCTTTACCCACAGTGGCGGAAAGGATTTCAACAAGTCTGTCCTCAAGAAAAGTGGGCTGGAGAGGGCGACCAGCTCCTGAACCCGCAGGGCAACCGACCCCTGAACTCGCAGGGCAACCGGCCCCTGAACCCGCAGGGCAACCGGCTCCTGAACCCGCAGGGCACGCGGCTCCTGAACCCGCAGGGCAATCGGCTCCAGAACCCGCAAGGCAACCGGCTCCGGAACCCACAGGGCAACTGACTCCTGAACCCGCAGGGCATTAGGCTCCTAAACCCGCAGGGCAACTGGCTCCTGAACCCGCAGGGCAATCGGCTCCTGAACCGACAGGGCACAGGGCTGCCGAACCCGCAGGGCAATCTGCTCCTGAACCCGCAGGGCAACTGGCTCCTGAACCCGCAGGGCATTAGGCTCCTAAACCCGCAGGGCAACTGGCTCCTGAACCCGCAGGGCAATCTGCTCCTGAACCGGCAGGGCACAGGGCTGCTGAACCCGCAGGGCAATCGGGTAATGAACCCGCAGGGCAATCTGCTCCTGAACCCGCAGGGCAACCGGCTCCTGAACCCGCAGGGCAATCTGCTCCTGAACTCGCAGGGCAACCGGCTCCTGAACCCGCCGGGCAACCGGCTCCTGAACCCGCAGGGCAACCGGCTCCTGAACCCGCAGGGCAACCGGCTCCTGAACCCGCAGGGCACACAGCTGATGGGCATGCGGCTCCTGAACCCGCAGGGCACGCGGCTCCGGAACCCGCAAGGCACACGGCTGAGGAACCCTCAGGGCAATCGGCTCCTGAACCGGCAGGGCACAGGGCTGCTGAACCCGCAGGGCAACCGGGTAATAAACCCGCAGAGCAATCGGCTCCTGAACCCGCAGGGCAACCGGCTCCTGAACCCGCAGGGCAATCTGCTCCTGAACCCGCAGGGCAATCTGCTCCTGAACCCACAGGGCACACAGCCAATGGGCACGCGGCTCCTGAACCCGCAGGGCACGCGGCTCCGGAACCCGCAAGGCACACGGCTGAGGAACCCTCATGGCAATCGGCTCCTGAACCGGCAGGGCACAGGGCTGCTGAACCCGCAGGGCAACCGGGTAATGAACCCGCAGGGCAATCGGCTCCTGAACCCGCAGGGCAACCGGCTCCTGAACCCGCAGGGCAATCTGCTCCTGAACCCGCAGGGCACGCGGCTCCTGAACCCGCAGGGCACGCGGCTCCTGAACCCGCAGGGCACGCGGCTCCTGAACCTGTATGTCCAGATACATTCCGTGACCAAGCCTGGCGTGCGTTGTATGCCCAGATACATACCGTGACTAAGGATGGTAAGTGTTGTATGCCCAGATACATACCGTGACTAAGGATGGTACGTGTTGTATGCCCAGATACATACCGTGAATAAGGATGGTACGTGTTGTATGCCCAGATATATACCGTGACTAAGCCTGGCGTGTGTTGTATGCCCAGATACATACCGTGACTAAGGATGGTACGTGTTGTATGCCCAGATACATACCGTGACCAAGGATGGTACGTGTTGTATGCCCAGATACATACCGTGACTAAGCCTGGCGTGTGTTGTATGCCCAGATACATACCGTGACTAAGGATGGTACGTGTTGTATGCCCAGACACATACCGTGGCTAAGGATGGTACGCGTTGTATGCCCAGACACATACCGTGGCTAAGGATGGTACGTGTTGTATGCCCAGATACATACCGTGGCTAAGGATGGTACGTGTTGTATGCCCAGATACATACCGTGGCTAAGGATGGTACGTGTTGTATGCCCAGATACATACCGTGGCTAAGGATGGTACGTGTTGTATGCCCAGATACATACCATGGCTAAGGATGGTACGTGTTGTATGCCCAGATACATTCCGTGACCAAGCCTGGCGTGTGTTGTATGCCCAGATACATACCGTGGCTAAGGATGGTACGTGTTGTATGCCCAGATACATACCGTGGCTAAGGATGGTAAGTGTTGTATGCCCAGATACATACCGTGGCTAAGGATGGTACGTGTTGTATGCCCAGATACATACCGTGACTAAGGATGGTAAGTGTTGTATGCCCAGACACATACCGTGGCTAAGGATGGTAAGTGTTGTATGCCCAGATACATACCGTGGCTAAGGATGGTACGTGTTGTATGCCCAGATATATACCGTGACCAAGCCTGGCGTGTGTTGTATGCCCAGATACATACTGTGACTAAGGATGGTACGTGTTGTATGCCCAGATACATACCGTGACTAAGGATGGGAAGTGTTGTATGCCCAGATACATACCGTGACTAAGGATGGTACGTGTTGTATGCCCAGATACATACCGTGACTAAGGATGGTACGTGTTGTATGCCCAGATACATACCGTGACTAAGGATGGTACGTGTTGTATGCCCAGATACATACCGTGACTAAGGATGGTACGTGTTGTATGCCCAGATACATACCGTGACCAAGGATGGTACGTGTTGTATGCCCAGATACATACCGTGACTAAGGATGGTACGTGTTGTATGCCCAGATACATACCGTGACTAAGGATGGGAAGTGTTGTATGCCCAGATACATACCGTGACCAAGGATGGTACGTGTTGTATGCCCAGATACATACCGTGACTAAGGATGGTACGTGTTGTATGCCCAGATACATACCGTGGCTAAGCCTGGCGTGTGTTGTATGCCCAAATACATAACGTGACTAAGGATGGTACGTGTTGTATGCCCAGATACATACCGTGACTAAGGATGGTACGTGTTGTATGCCCAGATACATTCCGTGACCAAGCCTGGCGTGTGTTGTATGCCCAGATACATACCGTGACTAAGCCTGGCGTGTGTTGTATGCCCAGATACATACCGTGACTAAGGATGGTACGTGTTGTATGCCCAGACACATACCGTGGCTAAGGATGGTACGCGTTGTATGCCCAGACACATACCGTGGCTAAGGATGGTACGTGTTGTATGCCCAGATACATACCGTGACTAAGGATGGTACGTGTTGTATGCCCAGATACATTCCGTGACCAAGCCTGGCGTGTGTTGTATGCCCAGATACATACCGTGACCAAGCCTGGCGTGTGTTGTATGCCCAGATACATACTGTGACTAAGGATGGTACGTGTTGTATGCCCAGATACATACCGTGACTAAGCCTGGCGTGTGTTGTATGCCCAGATACATACCGTGACTAAGCCTGGCGTGTGTTGTATGCCCAGATACATACCGTGACTAAGCCTGGCGTGTGTTGTATGCCCAGATACATACTGTGACTAAGGATGGTACGTGTTGTATGCCCAGATACATACCGTGGCTAAGGATGGTACGTGTTGTATGCCCAGATACATACCGTGACTAAGCCTGGCGTGTGTTGTATGCCCAGATACATACTGTGACTAAGGATGGTACGTGTTGTATGCCCAGATACATACCGTGACTAAGCCTGGCGTGTGTTGTATGCCCAGATACATACTGTGACTAAGGATGGTACGTGTTGTATGCCCAGATACATACCGTGGCTAAGCCTGGCGTGTGTTGTATGCCCAGATACATACCGTGGCTAAGCCTGGCGTGTGTTGTATGCCCAGAAACAGAACCAGGGGGATGTGCAGCAGTCAGCATTCATTTGCATAAGAAATAAGGGAAATGTTTAGTGGAAGAAGAAATGATTAGCAGAAAGAAAGCCGCAGCTGTTGTGATCAGCAGACGTTGTTCCAGAAGTGGGGAGGGAGGGAGGGTGATGGGGCGGCCGCTGCTTAAGAACTCATCATAGCGTAGTTGTAAGGTCGGCCATAGATACCCAGATAATTCAGCTGATCTCATCCTGGTACAAGAGGGAGCGCAACTGCTGAGGGTTCCTTTTCTTCTGAAATCGGGTTGAGGAACCTTTTGAATGGCACCTGATTCCAGAGCAAGAGCAAATCCAATGCTAAAATAAGGTGAACAAGTTAATAAAGTATATTGTAATAATAAACAATACAAAAGACAATGTTACACTTTAAATTGGCAGAAATGGATTGTGGGTGGATGGGTATGGTCATATGTATGTATGGTCACAGTCTAATGCCTCTCTGCTCACAAATACTTCTCTCTTTCTTTTAACAGTATGTGGCATTTGCCTCTCTCTTCTTTATTCTGGTTTCCATCACCACCTTCTGCCTCGAGACTCATGAACGATTTAACCCCATTGTGAACAAAACAGAGACTGAAGTCATTGGGAATGAAACCCAGCATCGCTTTTACATTGCTTCGGAGACGGAAGCCTTCCTGACCTACATTGAGGGGGTCTGCGTGGTCTGGTTTACATTTGAGTTCCTGATGAGGATTACCTTCTGTCCCAACAAGGTGGAATTTATCAAAAACACTTTAAACATCATTGACTTTGTGGCCATTCTGCCTTTCTATCTGGAGGTGGGACTCAGTGGCTTGTCTTCCAAAGCTGCTAAGGATGTCTTGGGCTTCTTAAGAGTTGTCCGATTTGTGCGAATTCTTCGAATTTTCAAGCTCACCAGGCATTTTGTTGGTCTGAGGGTTCTCGGACACACTCTACGTGCCAGCACAAATGAATTCCTGCTGCTCATCATATTCTTGGCATTGGGCGTTTTAATTTTTGCCACCATGATCTATTATGCAGAGAGGATAGGTGCTAATCCCAATGATCCTAGTGCCAGTGAGCACACACACTTCAAAAATATCCCAATCGGCTTCTGGTGGGCCGTTGTCACCATGACCACACTTGGCTATGGAGACATGTATCCTCAGACATGGTCTGGCATGCTGGTGGGAGCATTGTGCGCTCTTGCTGGTGTGCTGACTATCGCTATGCCTGTACCTGTCATTGTGAACAATTTTGGAATGTATTACTCCTTAGCTATGGCTAAGCAGAAGCTACCAAAGAAAAAAAAGAAGCATATTCCCCGCCCCCCCCAACTGGGATCCCCAAATTATTGTAAATCCATTGTAAATTCTCCTCATCACAGCACGCAGAGCGACACTTGCCCGCTCGCACAGGAAGAGATTTTAGAAATGAACAGAGCAGGTAGGAAACCACTTAGAGGAATGTCTATTTGATCCCCATCATCCATTCCTTGTAGAGAATTCAGCAAAACGTCTTAACTAGCAGACGTGTAGGGCATTTTCCCATTGGTGGTCCCATAGCACACATTGGGAGTATGTGTGAGGTGGAAGTCTAGATCTCTGGGCCGTTTTAGATGAGCCAGTAGAGGGGCTTCCTGACTATTAGGGTAGATAACCCTTGTTTTACAAGTAGGAAAGATTCCCGTTCTTTGGTGGTTGAAGATGCTGCTATGTGGTGGAGAAGGAAACAAATGCTGCATAGGAGGTTCCTGGACTCTAAATCTCATCCAATCTGAGGATCTCCACCAATGGCGTTTGGGGTTCTGATAAAACTAATTTTGCATGATGGAACCTTAAGTTCTATAGATATAGATCACAAATGCCAGAAAGTACTCAGTATTATAAAAAAAAAAAAAAGTGAAGTTGTCAATGAGCTAAATACAAGTAGTTCTGTAGGTAAAATAAGAAAAGCATCATAATGCTTTAGTATAGTATGATAGGGCTCTTACCTTCTCGCATGTTCTAGCGCCTCTTCTCTATGGCCTAATAGGGCAGGATCTCTATGGATTCCATGGATTGGGAGAATGGGTAGAGCGACTACAGTGCATCACTATGTGACAATCTGATCCATGCCAGCCAGAACTAGGCTATAGACACAAGGCTATAGTGGTGCCAGAGCTTTCCATGTTTCCCATGGCTAGTGGTCCTTCTTTATCTCAGTTTTATGAGATGTCTTCTGCATCTACAATGGGGATTTGATGACTTTACCCTGTTCTACCTCTGCCCGTGGAATATTAGTGGTATTAATATGCCAGGGTACACATTACCGGAATAGTTCTCTAGTGACCAATACAGTTGTGACAATGATTCAGATCCTGTTGTCTGGACAGATTGAGATCACTTCAGTCTTAACTAATTCACCAGCAAAATCCCTTTCCCTAAGAAAGTGTGAATGTAGAGTAAGGGCGGCGGGGACGGAGGGTCATTCTGCTCATTTAGTTGTGCTATCTTCTATGTGCATGCAGCCCTGTCATGTGAGAAAAACAAAGGAGACTTTCTAACTCTGACCAGCATGGCCGCCATGATTTCCTGGATGGAAGCCGGAAGCACAGATAGATATGGAGACGTCTTTGTTTTTCTCCCATCCTTCTTGTCACATCCCGTGTACATGTTGTTCTATGTCCGTCTGCTGGTCACACTTTAGGACTACCTGTGGTTACGGCCACCTGCCAACAGAGATAATCCCACAAAATGGGCAGCAGAAAATAAGAGAGTGCTGACAGCTTTGGAGTGGGGGTTGTGGGAGTCCCCGGGCATCTTGGGGCAGCAGGGCTAGAATCTTCAGATTACAGTCCTTGTATGACAAGAAGATGAGGACTTAGCAGACATGTCCGCCCATATGGCAAGATCTGGTCTGATGGAACATTTTACTTTTCTGTATATGATCTGAAACCTCTAGAAAACCTCATCCCACCTATGGTAGAGATCATTACCACAAAGGAGAGGAGGTCCCCCAAAGACCACCTAGAAGAACCCACCCTGTAAGATCAGGCCATTTATAGGAGAGACCTAGAGATGGTAGAGAAATGAGAGGAGCCCTAAGGACGGAGAGGTCATGTATTCCAGCAGCCGCGGAGGGAGATGGCTAGGGTTAGGAGCGCTCCCGGTACAATGGGTTACATAGGGTTATGTCCCTACACAACATGGAGAATACAGCAGGCCTTTGTCCCCTAAGCATGGGAATGGTATTCTCTTCTCCCACTGCATCATGCCGAGGATTTCTAATGCTCCATTGAAGCAAATGAAACACAAATCTTCAGCCATATTGCATATCAGTAAATCTGCTGAGCCCTTGGTGCTGGGTGGCTGGCAGCGGCTGCAGGTCACTACTATGGCGCTTCCCTTACATAGGTGAGATGGCTCCAAATCCCATAGAAAGAGGGACAAGGGAGTCCGCTGTGGGGATGGAAGCCACATCTATACTCATCATACATAGTCACCAGGCTCCTGAGCAAAGCCCCCTGGAACAACACACTGGTAGGAACCCTATTCACTTTGATGGGACATTATTTAGGCATGTTGTGACCTATGCAGGGGGTAGTTTACAAACTATACTGGTGATGCCATTCACTGTAATCCCAGTCAGTCTATAGTGACTGGCGGCTCCTGTGCTATCTGTATATATAGGTGTTACCTGTCAGTGTAATCCTGCCTGTGATGATGGGAAGGGATCTCTACAGAACAGGAGGGGTCAGTCTATAGTGACTGGCGGCTCCTGTGCTATCTGTATATATATAGGTGTTACCTGTCAGTGTAATCCTGCCTGTGGTGGTGATGGGAAGGGATCTCTACAGAACAGGAGGGGTCAGTCTATAGTGACTGGCGGCTCCTGTGCTATCTGTATATATAGGTGTTACCTGTCAGTGTAATCCTGCCTGTGGTGGTGATGGGAAGGGATCTCTACAGAACAGGAGGGGTCAGCCTATAGTGACTGGCGGCTCCTGTGTTATCTGTATATATAGGTGTTACCTGTCAGTGTAATCCTGCCTGTGATGATGGGAAGGGATCTCTACAGAACAGGAGGGGTCAGCCTATAGTGACTGGCGGCTCCTGTGCTATCTGTATATATAGGTGTTACCTGTCAGTGTAATCCTGCCTGTGGTGGTGATGGGAAGGGATCTCTACAGAACAGGAGGGGTCAGCCTATAGTGACTGGCGGCTCCTGTGTTATCTGTATATATAGGTGTTACCTGTCAGTGTAATCCTGCCTGTGATGATGGGAAGTGATCTCTACAGAAAAAGAGGGGTCAGCCTATAGTCAATAGTAGTCAATACAAATGATTATTTACCCCCTTAAAGTGTCAGTGTTGTTAAATTTTTTTGCAGAAATCAATAGTCCAGGCGATTTTAAGAAACTTTGTCATTTGGTTTATTAGGCAAATCTGCCCCCCCCCTCCCTTTCATCCACTGCTCATCATCAGGAAATCTCCACTCTTTTACATCAGTCGCCCTGTGTAACCTACGGAGGGGGGAGGGGAGATTAGTCGGCAGCAGAGAGCAGAGAACAAAGCATTATACAGCGGGACCTGTGTAACAGCTGGTATTCAGAGGTCAGAGAGGTCACTGCTGACCACAGAGGAGAGAGCCCGGTGATGTAGCTGTAAATTAACTCTTTGTTGTCCTGTTTTGGTGCCTCATCTCCCTCCACCCCTCCCCTCTCCATAGAGAACAATGAAGACAGGAGGAGAGCTTCAAACTGCTTTCTCATGATAAAAATTCATTTTTCGGCTAATAAACCTAATAACAAAGTTTCTTAAAATCGCCTGGACTATTGATTTCTGCAAAAAAAGGATCCGACAGGCATTTTTGTGTTGTTTTCTTCCTCGCCGTAGCGCTTATATTCTTTTTTTCTTCCGCAGTCTCGGGTTCGGTAACCTGTTCGTGTAGATGGAACGCTTTGATTGCTCTTTTTTTTACTTTTTTCTGGTCTATAATGTAACAAAATCTCAGCAATTGTTTCCCTTTCTTCATTTCCACCATTTTCTGTACAGGGATTGTTATGTTGCATTATATATGAGAACAGTATTTCCTGCGTATAAGTCAGGGGTCGTTGTATCTGGTCTGGAGAATCTGCGGTCGCTGCACACGGTGGGACTAGCTCGAAACAGCCGCATCCCCGACATGTGAGCGTATGAAGGGCAGAGCGAGCGGCCGGCGTCCGGGAATCACCCATCCGGCCGCCATTGTATCCTGCCGGGATCTCTGCCTGCTGTGTGGGGGGAGGGGGATAGTCTCATACAGCCAGTATATCGCAAACTCCGGAAAATACAGTATTTATTTTTATGTGTTTTATATATATGGCCCCGTTCCCACTGAGGAAAGGTAGTGAAATTCCACGATGGAATTGTCCGCCGCGGAATGCCGTTAGCCTCCCGCTCATAATGGGAGTCTATGGGAGGCGCGCGCTCCTGCCCTGTCCGCGCTGAAGAATGAACATGTTCACATGTACAGAGCAGGAGCGCGCGCCTCCCATAGACTCCCATTATGACCGGGAGGCTAACGGCATTCCGCGGCGGACAATTCCATCTTGGAATTTCGCTACCTTTCCTCAGTGGGAACGGGGCGTATCATGGGAAAGGGAGGGGATTGAAACTTATAGGGGAGGGGCTATAAGTCCTCTAAGGCACTATAACATTTATTTATTACATTACATAAACTGGTCAGTGGTATACCATAGCATAGCCCTGATCAGTGTTATCTGTGATCATTACATACAGCCTGCCTGTGGCCATAGCACTGATCAGTGTTATCTGTGATCATTTCATACAGCCTGCCTGTGGCCATAGCAGTGATCAGTGTTATCTGTGATCATTACATACAGCCTGCCTGTGGCCATAGCACTGATCAGTGTTATCTGTGATCATTACATACAGCCTGCCTGTGGCCATAGCACTGATCAGTGTTATCTGTGATCATTACATACAGCCTGCCTGTGGCCATAGCACTGATCAGTGTTATCTGTGATCATTACATACAGCCTGCCTGTGGCCATAGCACTGATCAGTGTTATCTGTGATCATTACATACAGCCTGCCTGTGGCCATAGTACTGATCAGTGTTATCTGTGATCATTACATACAGCCTGCCTGTGGCTATAGCACTGATCAGTGTTATCTGTGATCATTACATACAGCCTGCCTGTGGCCATAGCACTGATCAGTGTTATCTGTGATTATTACATACAGCCTGCCTGTGGCCATAGCACTGATCAGTGTTATCTGTGATCATTACATACAGCCTGCCTGTGGTCATAGCACTGATCAGTGTTATCTGTGATCATTACATACAGCCTGCCTGTGACCATAGCACTGATCAGTGTTATCTGTGATCATTACATACAGCCTGTCTGTGGCCATAGTACTGATCAGTGTTATCTGTGATCATTACATACAGCCTGCCTGTGGCCATAGTACTGATCAGTGTTATCTGTGATCATTACATACAGCCTGCCTGTGGCCATAGCACTGATCCGCGTTATCTGTGATCATTACATACAGCCTGCCTGTGGCCATAGCACTGATCAGTGTTATCTGTGATCATTACATACAGCCTGCCTGTGGCCATAGCACTGATCAGTGTTATCTGTGATCATTACATACAGCCTGCCTGTGGCCATAGCACTGATCAGTGTTATCTGTGATCATTACATACAGCCTGCCTGTGGCCATAGCACTGATCAGTGTTATCTGTGATCATTACATACAGTCTGCCTGTGGCCATAGCACTGATCAGTGTTATCTGTGATCATTACATACAGCCTGCCTGTGACCATAGCCCTGATCAGTGTTATCTGTGATCAGTACATACAGCCTGCCTGTGTCCATAGCACTGATCAGTGTTATCTGTGATCATTACATACAGCCTGCCTGTGGCCATAGCACTGATTAGTGTTATCTGTGATCATTACATACCGTCTGCCTGTGGCCATAGCAGTGATCAGTGTTATCTGTGATCATTACATACAGCCTGCCTGTGGCCATAGCACTGATCAGTGTTATCTGTGATCATTACATACAGCCTGCCTGTGGCCATACCATAGCACTGATCAGTGTTATCTGTGATCATTACATAGAGCCTGTCTGTGGCCATAGTACTGATCAGTGGTATCTGTGATCATTACATACAGCCTGCCTGTGGCCATAGCACTGATCAGTGTTATCTGTGATCATTACATACAGCCTGCCTGTGGCCATAGCACAGGACTGATCAGTGTTATCTGTGATCATTACATACAGCCTGCCTGTGGCCATAGCACTGATCAGTGTTATCTGTGATTATTACATACAGCCTGCCTGTGGTCATAGCACTGATCAGTGTTATCTGTGATCATTACATACAGCCTGCCTGTGGCCATAGTACTGATCAGTGTTATCTGTGATCATTACATACAGCCTGCCTGTGGCCATAGCATAGGACTGATCAGTGTTATCTGTGATCATTACATACAGCCTGCCTGTGGCCATAGCACTGATCAGTGTTATCTGTGATCATTACATAGAGCCTGCCTGTGGCCATAGCACTGATCAGTGTTATCTGTGATTATTACATACAGCCTGCCTGTGGTCATAGCACTGATCAGTGTTATCTGTGATCATTACATACAGCCTGCCTGTGGCCATAGCACTGATCAGTGTTATCTGTGATCATTACATAGAGCCTGCCTGTCGCTATAGCACTGATCAGTGTTATCTGTGATCATTACATACAGCCTGCCTGTGGCCATAGTACTGATCAGTGTTATCTGTGTTCATTACATAGAGCCTGCCTGTGGCCATAGCACTGATCAGTGTTATCTGTGATCATTACATACAGCCTGCCTGTGACCATAGCACTGATCAGTGTTATCTGTGATCATTACATACAGCCTGCCTGTGGCCATAGCACTGATCAGTGTTATCTGTGATCATTACATACAGCCTGCCTGTGGCCATAGCACTGATCAGTGTTATCTGTGATTATTACATACAGCCTGCCTGTGGTCATAGCACTGATCAGTGTTATCTGTGATCATTAAATACAGCCTGCCTGTGGCCATAGCACTGATCAGTGTTGTCTGTGATCATTACATACAGCCTGCCCGTGGCCATAGCACTGATCAGTGTTATCTGTGATCATTACATACAGCCTGTCTGTGGCCATAGCACTGATCAGTGTTATCTGTGATCATTACATACAGCCTGTCTGTGGCCACAGCACTGATCAGTGTTATCTGTGATCATTACATACAGCCGTGTTATCTGTGATCATTACATACAGCCTGCCTGTGGCCATAGCACTGATCAGTGTTATCTGTGATCATTACATAGAGCCTGCCTGTGGCCATAGCACTGATCAGTGTTATCTGTGATCATTACATACAGCCTGCCTGTGACCATAGCACTGATCAGTATTATCTGTGATCATTACATACAGCCTGCCTGTGGCCATAGCACTGATCAGTGTTATCTGTGATCATTACATACAGCCTGCCTGTAGCCATAGCACTGATCAGTGTTATCTGTGATCATTACATACAGCCTGCCTGTGGCCATAGCATAGCACTGATCAGTGTTATCTGTGATCATTACATACAGCCTGCCTGTGGCCATAGCAGTGATCAGTGTTATCTGTGATCATTACATACAGCCTGCCTGTAGCCATAGCACTGATCAGTGTTATCTGTGATCATTACATACAGCCTGCCTGTGGCCATAGCACTGATCAGTGTTATCTGTGATCATTACATACAGCCTGCCTGTGGCCATAGCACTGATCAGTGTTATCTGTGATCATTACATACAGCCTGCCTGTGGCCATAGCATAGGACTGATCAGTGTTATCTGTGATCATTACATACAGCCTGCCTGTGGCCATAGCACTGATCAGTGTTATCTGTGATCATTACATACAGCCTGTGGCCATAGCACTGATCAGTGTTATCTGTGATCATTACATACAGCCTGCCTGTGGCCATAGCACTGATCAGTGTTATCTGTGATCATTACATACAGCCTGCCTGTGGCCATAGCACTGATCAGTGTTATCTGTGATCATTACATACAGCCTGCCTGTGGCCATAGCACTGATCAGTGTTATCTGTGATCATTACATACAGCCTGCCTGTGGCCATAGCACTGATCAGTGTTATCTGTGATCATTACATACAGCCTGCCTGTGGCCATAGCACTGATCAGTGTTATCTGTGATCATTACATACAGCCTGCCTGTGGCCATAGCACTGATCAGTGTTATCTGTGATCATTACATACAGCCTGCCTGTGGCCATAGCACTGATCAGTGTTATCTGTGATCATTACATACAGCCTGCCTGTGGCCATAGCACTGATCAGTGTTATCTGTGATCATTACATACAGTCTGCCTGTGGCCATAGCACTGATCAGTGTTATCTGTGATCATTACATACAGCCTGCCTGTGGCCATAGCACTGATCAGTGTTATCTGTGATCATTACATACAGCCTGCCTGTGGCCATAGCACTGATCAGTGTTATCTGTGATCATTACATACAGCCTGCCTGTGGCCATAGCACTGATCAGTGTTATCTGTGATCATTACATACAGTCTGCCTGTGGCCATAGCACTGATCAGTGTTATCTGTGATCATTACATACAGCCTGCCTGTGGCCATAGCACTGATCAGTGTGGCAGACTCTACGTGGGAGATTTAACAAACATGGTGTAAAGTAGAATTGTCTCAGTTGTCCCCGGCAACCAATCAGCTTCCATCTTTCATTTTTCAAAGCGTCTGTGAGGTGATGAGAGGTGGAATCTGATTGGTTGCCGGGGGCAACTGAGACAATTCTACTTTACACCATGTTTGTTAAATCTCCCCCTAAGGTTTCACATGTACCATATCTGCAGCGGATTTTATGGTGCGAGTATCTCAAACTCAGCGCCATTAACCCCAGTGGCCCAAGAACATACTGTACCGGGTCCTCCAGCTTGCTTCGGGGGCTCCTGCTGTCTTCCGGCGGTCAGCCAATCCCATTGAATTGAATGGGCAGGTATCCGCAGCGAATTTCGCTGCGGACTCCCAGTGAAAAATCCGCTGTGGAAACGATGTGTGAATGTACCCTAAGTGTAGATCGCCAAGCTAACTGCACGGAGGAAGGTAGGAGACTGGCAGTGAAGGGGTTAATGCCTCTCATTAACAGCGAGCACCAATCTGCTGATAGCAGCCGGTCCTCACTCTCCTGTGCTTGCTTCATAGAAACCCCAGACCTACTGGCGTACCAATATGTCGTGGGTCCTCAAAGCGATACTGTATTGATAAGCACTGGCCTAGAGCGTCCGTGCACCAGGCCTGTGAGACCTCCTTCCTTCCTCCTCGCCCTCCTCATCATTAGGAACGCCTTTGAGCAGGAATTCTTCTATTCATAACTTATCTAAACAGTGCACAGGGGCCTGAACGATCCATAGGGGCACAGGGGCCTGAACGATCCATAGGGGCACAGGGGCCTGAATGATCCACAGGGGCCTGAACGATCCACAGGGGCCTGAACCATCCACAGGGGCGTGAACCATCCATAGAGGCACAGGGGCCTGAACGATCCACAGGGGCCTGAATCATCCACAAGGGCACAGGGGCCTGAACCGTCCACAGGGGCCTGAATCATCCACAAGGGCACAGGGGCCTGAACCGTCCACAGCGGCCTGAACCATCCACAGCGGCACAGGGGCCTGAACCATCCACAGCGGCACAGGGGCCTGAACCATCCACAGGGGCCTGAACCATCCACAGGGGCACAGGGGCCTGAACCATCCACAGGGGCACAGGGGCCTGAACCATCCACAGGGGCCTGAAAGATCCACAGCGGCACAGGGGCCTGAACGATCCACAGCAGCACAGGGGCCTGAACGATCCACAGCGGCATGGGGCCTGAACGATCCACAGCGGCATGGGGCCTGAACGATCCACAGGGGCACAGGGGCCTGAACGATCGACAGCGGCATGGGGCCTGAACGATCCACAGGGGCACAGGGGCCTGAACGATCGACAGCGGCCTGAACAGTCCACAGGGGCACAGGGGCCTCAACGATCCACAGCAGCACAGGGGCCTGAATGATCCACAGGGGCCTGAACAGTCCACAGCGGCACAGGGGCCTGAACGATCCACAGGGGCCTGAACAGTCCACAGGGGCCTGAACGATCCACAGGGGAACAGGGGCCTGAACGATCCACAGCAGCACAGGGGCCTGAACCATCCACAGGGGCCTGGACAGTCCACAGGGGCCTGAACGATCCACAGGGGCACATGTGCACTGTATAGACAAGCGATAAATAGAAGAAATCCTGGGGACATTCATAATGATGAGGAGGGTGGGGAGGAAGAAAGGAAAGGAGTTGCAGCCCTGGGGCACGGATGCTCTAGGCCACGCCACATTGACTTGGCTACTGCACATTAAGGGTGTGTTCACACCTACAGGATCTGCAGCAGATTTGATGCTGTGTTCAGTTATTTAAATGAAATCTGCTGCAGAAAATCAGCTGCAGATCCTGTAGGTGTGAACGCACCATAAAAGATTTTTTTTTTTTTACCCTAACCAAGGCGTCGTGCACTTTTTAAAAGACACGATAGGAAAGGACTTACACTCATTAAACGGACGGTACCAGCCATATAGGGGGGTGGGTTGATGGATACTATGTTGCTTTAAGGGGTTACATTTTTAACATTGTAGGATTTTTTTTCCTTCTCTTTACGGTTTTACGTAATGTAGTAGGAGACGTGAACATGAAATAGACAGGCATTCTATCATCTTATGAGGCCCTGCTCTGGCAAACCCTTAATGGTGTGGTTAGTGGTCGACCTTTAGGTGGCTGCTGTGGCATGCAGTGTGCGATGGCATGAAAGACCGATCCCCTTATATCTGCTGGGTTTTATATTACAGCTGCCTACACTTTAAAACCCTGGAAGTGGCACTGTATTACATGGTGGATGTCTCCAGCAGATGGTACCATGGACCCTTTGTTATCTAGACTTAGTTTGGACCTCCATGGGTCAACATTTCATGGCACTTTTTAATGATATGCCAAAACATAGTCAGATGGGAATAGCCATTTAATAATGTAAATTATTCTTCACAGCTGACACATTCTGCAGAGTAAGGCTATGTTCACACAACGTATGTTTCCGTAAAAGTACGGCCTTTGTTGCTATCGGCAACAATGGCCTTACTTTGTACGAAAACATACGTTGCCTCTCCTTCTATGGGATCCCGGCCAGAGTGTATACACATCGTATACACTCCGGCCGGGATCCCCCGTGGCGCCGCAAAGAACTGACATGTCAGTTTTCTGCGGCCGCTATTTATTCAATAGCCGCCATAGAAAACAATGTCAGTGCACACTGGAGTGAGCGGCTCCGGCCGCATGATTCATAGTGTGCAGGGGGAAGTTCTAAAGCGGGCGCGCACTGATGTGCCCGCATCAGAACTATGCGAAAAGATCATCCAGCAGGTACTGCAGTACAGGCCGGGATGACCTTTTCAGAGACCGGCCGATCCGTGACTGGCCAGGATGACCTTTTCAGAGACACGGAACAGCCGATCTCTTACAGAATGTGAACATGGCCTTAGGGAGATGCATCGTTGAGTGAAGAGCACTATGGGGATGGAGCCTATAATAGAGCAGCAGTATTATGTATAGATGAGGTATACATAGCTACAAGGTACATGGCAACTGCCCAAGAGAAGAGAGAAACCTTGGACTCCTTCTTCCCAATACATAAGCTTTTAAATGAGATTTTTGCCAATAATTTAAACACTTTAACTTTCATGCTTTTTGGTTTTATATTCTGTTAGTTTTGCAGTGTGATAGGAGTCCAGCTCCACTGAGTAATTTTCTATCCCAGGCCTATTGCCTGAGGTTCGGCCTCATAGTGGATGGCTCAGGGAATTTCAGAGTAGATACCTATCAAACCTTGGAGAGCATAGCCTAGGAAACCTCAGAGCGAACAGCCGAGAAAAACTCTTCAGAGTAGACGGGCCAGGAAACCTGAGAAGAGTTTTAGTGGCCTTTCCACTGAGAAGGGTTTCCTGGGCCGTCCTCTCTGAAGGGTTTTTCGGGGCTGCTCTCTCTGAGTGGAGTGGACAGCCCAGAAAACATGGGAGAGAATGGTCTAGGAAAGAGAGAAGAGCCCAGAAAACCTCCGAGCACATAACCTGAGAACCTTACAGAGGGTGGCGCTTAAAAAACCTTTGGAATCGGTTGCCCAGAGACCCTCAGTAATAATCTCTCCAATCAAAATGTCCCCTATATGCCACCTATATAAGTCCACAAACGAGGGTCTGTAGGCTTACCTGTCCTGCCCACTGTCTGTGCCTCCTAATACCCCAATGTGGATTTTGCATTACTTGTTATCGTTTGTTGTCTACAAGATGGTAGGAGGCCATTCTTTATACCAACTCACAGGGTTGATTATTGTTGTATTGGTGGAATGTAAGCACGTGATCAGGAGGAGGCCACAAATTATGCCGCACTTCCACCAGCAGTCTGGTCCGTGCGTGTAAACCCTAAAAGCAACATCACTTCTGGACATGTGCACACCACCTCAGGACGCCAAAAGGGCAGCCATGCTCCGCCTTCCATCCTAGTCGGGCGTACAATGATTAATTCTGTCACATTTTTAAATCAACTCACAACATGTACGCCCTTAAAGGCCGGGCCTTAGCGCAAACGGGGATACTTGTACGCCCTGCCAGGTATTGAGCTATCCTCGCTTTATATCAGGTGAGGACCGGCTGCTATCAGCAGCCAGGCCCTCCCCTTCAATGGCCGCCCACCATTAACCTCTAAAATGCAGTGATTGTGCCACAACCGCAGTGTTTAAGTGTACAGTGACAGGACATGTAAGTGACAGGAGCAGCTCCTGTCCGATCTATTAAAACAAAACAATACTATTTCCGCACGGTGAATGGAATGAACAAACATTTTTATTATAAAAAAGTAATAAAAAGTGATCAATACGTCTGATCTACACAAATGTGATACTAATAAAAACCAGAGATCATGGCGAAAAAAATGAAAGACCATTTTAAATATACCTATTTGCAAGAGTTTTACTGTTAAAGGGAACCCCTGCCTGACCCCCCGCTAGAGCACCTTACGTACCTGATCCCAGCGGGCCCCGCTTCTTGATTCGGTCGGGTGACGGAGATATCAGCGCCCGAGGCGCGCTCCTAAGATCAGTCCAACTCTCATAGAGAATGACTGGTAAGTCCGACGCTCCTTCATTCTCTATGAGACTTGGACTCATCTCAGGAGCGCGCCTCGGGCGCTGATATCTCCATCACCCGACCGAATCAAGAAGCGGTGCCCGATGGGATCAGGTACGTATAAGGTGCTCTAGCGGGGGGTCGGGAGCCTGTCACCCCGGCACCGAGGGTGACAGGTCCTATTTAATAAAAATAGAAAAATAAAAAAATCCATATGAACTGCATATCGCTGAATTCAGAATGAGCTATAGATTAAAGATATCATTTATGTGGTGAGATTCCGCAAATTTTGTGGGGTTTCTGTGTTTACATAATGCACGATATTTTGGGGGTTTCGTCATTAATTTTATGGTAGATTGAAAGACGCCATTACAAAGTCCACCTGCTCCTGAAAAAAACCCTCACCTGGCCCTGTAGATGGAAAAATAAGAGTTATAGCTCCTAGTAGGCGATGAGGTAAAAACGACAATGCAAAAATGAAAGTTTTCTTAACCCCTTAAAGACCGCGTCAATTAACATAAGAACTACATTTCGAGGGTGTATTGAATCTGTAAAACAGACCTAAAAAAGCTAACTATTCCTGAAGTTCTCTTTCCAATAGAACACCAGCCAAAATTACTGACATTTCTTTACTGATCATTATAGGAACCTTAAATACATGAAGAGTTATAGAATGATCTAGCATTTTCCAGATCCCAGTGTTGTTAGAATTGGGTCTTGTCATTAATTTAGTGTCAGATTGAGCCTTGGACTGTTGCCTCCACGTCAGTGATCTCTTCTGATGTGGTAGGGTCTTGTGTGATGGGTCCTCATCCTGAGCAATGGTTCTATGGATAGGAAGAGCCCACAATGTCTGTGAAAGGAGGTGATGGTCGCCATCTTCCTGCTTCTTCTTCTAACATAGCCCCATATTATACAGGATGGAGAATGTCATAATGGTTTTCGTTAGCTGCCATCTTTATATATTTTATCATATATCACCCCATGTCCCTCCATTTTATTTACCAGCAGCTTATAATCTAATCTATATGAAGGCTTTTTTTTTTCCAGGATATGCTCCATACATTGTAAGCCTTATGTTATACACAGCTACCCGTGGTGAGCGGCTGGACCGACCTTAAGACCCCCGCCGGTGTCCTGCCCCAGTCACTGATTGCATGCAATTCATCAGCCAGGTCATGACATGCAGCGCTGGAGATCCAGGAGCCTGGCAGGGGTTCCAAGACCAGTCCTGTCGCTCCCCGTGCTAGCGGTGAGTATACAAAGGTAAATTTGTATTTGTTATCAAATTCCCTCCTGCCCCTGCTGGATTTTAAAAATCGCCTGACTTCTCCTTTAATGGCTCAAATTGTAAAGTCATTAAAGGGAACCGGTCCGGTGACAGAGATTACAGCGCCCAAAGCCCGACGCGTGCGCTCCTGAAATGAGTCCGACGCTCATAGATAATGAATGGAGCGTCAGACTCACTATTCATTCTCTATGGGCATCGGACTCATCTCAGAAGCACGCGCGCCGGGCTTTGGGCGCTGAAATCTGTGTCACCGGACCGGATCAAGAAGCGGGACCCGGCGCGATCAGGTAAGAATAGGGGGCTCTAGCGGGGGGTCGGGAGCCTGTCACCCCGGCACGGTCCTCTTTTAAGTAAATAAGCGGAGTACATGAAATGCAAGAATATAGAAAAGCCATAATATATTGTGTATGTGTAGACAGGCGGTCCATCATCACCTCGGCCCATGCAGATCAGTGATATTACTTTCCTATATTACTTTTCTACCATCCCCTAAAATTCTAAAGCCCCTGTATCCTTGTTTTCTTTGGTTTGGGTGTGAGAGATTGACTCCTATTTCCTCCATTTGGACATTTTCAGTTTTCTATTTATGTTGCTGGGAGTTTTCTACCCTGATGCTGTAATGCCTTCCTTGGTCCTCCCTATGTTGTATTTTATAACCTTCCCATTCTCTGTAGACATGCCTTCTCATCTTGGAGAAGTTGTGTGGTCCTTCCCATTAATACAAGTGAGGGCTGTGTGCTTGCGGCCATGTCCTCTATCAGTGAGCCCAGGCCATAGCTCGGTCAGGGTTCTCCTGGTTGTGGCCATGTCCTCTATTAGTGAGCCCAGGTCATAGCTCGGTAAGGGCTCTCCTGGTTGCGTCCATGTCCTCTATCAGTGAGCCCAGGTCATAGCCCAGCGAGGGCTTTCCTGATTGTGGCCATGTCCTCTATCAGGGAGCCCAGGCCATAGCTTGGTGAGGGCTCTCCTGGTTGCGTCCATGTCCTCTATTAGTGAGCCCAGGCCATAGCTCGGTGAGGGCTCTCCTGGTTGTGGCCATGTCCTCTATCAGGGAGCCCAGGCCTTAGCTCGATGAGGGCTCTCCTGGTTGTGGCCATGTCCTCTATCAGTGAGCCCAGGCCATAGCTCGGTGAGGGCTTTCCTGGTTGCGTCCATGTCCTCTATCAGGGAGCCCAGGTCATAGCTCGGTGAGGGCTCTCCTGGTTGTGGCCATGTCCTCTATCAGGGAGCCCAGGCCTTAGCTCGGTGAGGGCTCTCCTGGTTGTGGCCATGTCCTCTATCAGTGAGCCCAGGTCATAGCTCGGTGAGGGCTTTCCTGGTTGCATCCATGTCCTCTATCAGTGAGCCCAGGTCATAGCCCAGTGAGGGCTCTCCTGGTTGTGGCCATGTCCTCTATCAGGGAGCCCAGGCCATAGCTCGGTGAGGGCTTTCCTGGTTGCGTCCATGTCCTCTATCAGGGAGCCCAGGTCATAGCTCGGTAAGGGCTCTCCTGGCTGCGGCCATGTCCTCTATCAGGGAGCCCAGGCCATAGCTCGGTGAGGGCTCTCCTGGTTGAGTCCATGTCCTCTATCAGTGAGCCCAGACCATAGCTCGGTGAGGGCTGTGTGTTTGTGTCCATGTCCTCTATTAATGAGCCCAGGCCATAGCTCGGTGAGGGCTCTCCTGGTTGCAGCCATGTCCTCTATCAGGGAGCCCAGGCCATAGCTCGGTGAGGGCTCTCCTGGTTGCGTCCATGTCCTCTATCAGTGAGCCCAGGTCATAGCCCAGTGAGGGCTCTCCTGGTTGTGGCCATGTCCTCTATTAGTGAGCCCAGGTCATAGCTCGGTGAGGGCTGTGTGCTTGCATCCATGTCCTCTATCAGGGAGCAAAGGCCATAGCTCTGTGAGGGCTCTCCTGGTTGTGGCCATGTCCTCTATCAGTGAGCCCAGGCCTTAGCTCGATGAGGGCTCTCCTGGTTGTGGCCATGTCCTCTATCAGGGAGCCCAGGCCATAGCTCGGTAAGGGCTCTCCTGGTTGCGGCCATGTCCTCTATCAGGGAGCCCAGGCCATAGCTCGGTGAGGGCTCTCCTGGTTGTGGCCATGTCCTCTATCAGGGAGCTTAGGTCAAAGCTTGTGAGGGCTCTCCTGGTTGTGGCCATGTCCTCTATCAGGGAGCCCAGGCCATAGCCCAGTGAGGGCTTTCCTGGTTGCGGCCATGTTCTCTATCAGGGAGCAAAGGCCATAGCTCGGTAAGGGCTCTCCTGGTTGCGGCCATGTCCTCTATCAGGGAGCCCAGGCCATAGCTCGGTGAGGGCTGTGTGCTTGCATCCATGTCCTCTATCAGGGAGTCCAGGCCATAGCTCGGTGAGGGCTGTGTGCTTGCGTCCATGTCCTCTATCAGGGAGCCCAGGCCATAGCTCGGTGAGGGCTCTCCTGGTTGCGGCCATGTCCTCTATCAGGGAGCTTAGGTCAAAGCTCGGTGAGGGCTCTCCTGGTTGTGGCCATGTCCTCTATCAGGGAGCTTAGGTCAAAGCTTGTGAGGGCTCTTTCCCTTTTACCTGCAGAATAATTGACATTTTTAGGGTTGTACCAGGAGTTATTCTAGTTGTGAACATGGAGGTGACATGGAGCAGAAGGTTCGGCTACTGAACATTGTTTGGGTTATACCTACCATTTCTGGATGAGTGGAACAGTGGTGAGCAAATAGTTTTGCCAGGGATGACGGGCAGAGAAAAGCGGAAGAAAGACTTTGGGTGGCATTTATTAAGTCCGGCGTTTTTTACGCCGGACTTATAAATGCCCCCGCAGCTCCGGAGCTACGGAGATTTATGTAGAGGCGGACTGCCTCTACATAAATCCCGTGCGCGCCGGTGCGCACCGCCGAAAACCTACGCCAGCTGAGGACTGGAGTAGGTTTTCGGCGTACATTTGGGCGGAACGGATGGTAAATCGCGCGGACTCTGAGTCCGCGCCCTCCGTTCCACCCACTACTCGCCCCCTTTCCGCCCCCCTGGCGTACTTGACGGAAAGTGCCGATTTGCGAATATTTTATTCGCAAATCGGCCATTTGCGAATAAAAAAATACGCAAATCGGCACTTTCCGGCGAAAATCATCCGTTCGCCGGATGATACATGTGGCCCTTTGAGTTACATCCCGTACTATACTCCAGAGCAGCACTCAGTATTCTGCTGGTGGGGTCACTGTGTACATACATTACTTATTCTGAGTTACATCCTGTATTATTTAAGTCTTAGGGTTACTTTAGAGAGGAGGGGGCAGCTGCTACCTGTCAGTGAACGGCCACCACCGCATTCATGTCACATAGAAGTGTATCCAGGGTCTTTTATAGATTTTTACCCTGAAATATAACTCCCCCTGGAGGTTTCTGGCCAGAGCTGCGGTTCTGTTCATAAATTCGGTGACCCTAAATGATCAAATGCTCCACCGCATTGTGGGAAGACTCCGAGAAAAGGACATAAAATGGTAAGAAAAAGATGCTGATGGGTTTATAAAGTGTTGCTGTCCCTTATGGAGGAAAGGTTTGGCACTTGTGAGGATGAGGAGGTGAATGTTTTATAGCCGGTGGCCATCTTGGGTCATATTCACAAGACAGGATCTCTTATAATTCAGTGGAGGCAGATGTGTACATTGTTCCATACAGAGCGTCCTGGTGGTGTGAACATTGCCTATGAGTGACAGGAGACCCGAGTGGTAGACATGAAATCCAGCAGCCAGTCAAAGTCTCAGACGTCTCATGAACTTAGAGCTAAGAATAAGCGCGGTGGAATTCAGCCGCCATCCCCTTGCCGTTACTAGAAACACTGCGCTCCCGCTGCCTTATTCTTTGTGTTCTCTCAAGGAAAATCACACATGTAATTTGCTTCCAGTAACTTGTGTGTAAATCTGTGCGAATGTGACATCACAGAGCAGAGTGTGGCGCACTGGTTGGTGAGGAGAATGTAAACCGCACTGGGAGAGAGAAAGCTCAGCTACTGCACAACATGGGAAAGGTCCCGCTGACCTGTAACTGATCCCCTGACCAGTAACTGATCCCCTGACCTGTAACTGATCCCTGACCTGTAACTGATCCCCTGACCTGTAACTGATCCCCTGACCTGTAACTGATCCCCTGACCAGTAACTGATCCCCTGACCTGTAACTGATCCCCTGACCTGTAACTGATCCCCTGACCAGTAACTGATCCCCTGACCAGTAACTGATCCCCTGACCAGTAACTGATCCCCTGACCTGTAACTGATCCCCTGACCTGTAACTGATCCCCTGACCAGTAACTGATCCCCTGACCTGTAACTGATCCCCTGACCTGTAACTGATCCCCTGACCTGTAACTGATCCCCTGACCTGTAACTGATGCCCTGACCTGTAACTGATCCCCTGACCTGTAACTGATCCCCTGACCAGTAACTGATGCCCTGACCTGTAACTGATCCCCTGACCTGTAACTGATCCCCTGACCAGTAACTGATGCCCTGACCTGTAACTGATCCCCTGACCAGTAACTGATCCCCCTGACCTGTAACTGATCCCCTGACCAGTAACTGATCCCCTGACCTGTAACTGATCCCCTGACCTGTAACTGATCCCCTGACCTGTAACTGATCCCCTGACCAGTAACTGATCCCCCTGACCTGTAACTGATCCCCTGACCTGTAACTGATCCCCTGACCAATAACTGATCCCGACCTGTAACTGATCCCGACCAGTAACTGATCCCCTGACCTGTAACTGATCCCCTGACCTGTAACTGATCCCCTGACCTGTAACTGATCCCCTGACCTGTAACTGATCCCCTGACCAGTAACTGATCCCCTGACCTGTAACTGATCCTCTGACCAGTAACTGATGCCCTGACCAATAACTGATCCCCTGACCTGTAGCTGATCCCCTGACCAGTTACTGATGCCCTGACCAATAACTGATCCCCTGACCTGTAACTGATCCCCTGACCAGTAACTGATCCCCTTACCAGTAACTGATCCCCTGACCTGTAACTGATCCCCTGACCTGTAACTGATCCCCTGACCTGTAACTGATCCCCTGACCAGTAACTGATCCCCTGACCTGTAACTGATCCTCTGACCAGTAACTGATGCCCTGACCAATAACTGATCCCCTGACCTGTAGCTGATCCCCTGACCAGTTACTGATGCCCTGACCAATAACTGATCCCCTGACCTGTAACTGATCCCCTGACCTGTAACTGATCCTCTGACCAGTAACTGATCCCCTGACCTGTAGCTGATCCCCTGACCAGTAACTGATCCTCTGACCAGTAACTGATGCCCTGACCAATAACTGATCCCCTGACCAGTAACTGATGCCCTGACCTGTAACTGATGCCCTGACCAATAACTGATCCCCTGACCAATAACTGATCCGCTTACTAGAGAGCTGCCGCTCTCTAGTGCTGTAATAAGCTGTCTCCTATATATCCATTATCTATGTGACCTATCTCCCTCTCTCATCACTGAAAATAAAATAGTCGATATAAAATGTAACTTTTATTAGCAAGATGCAAAACATTAAATCTTTGCAGCCATCACCTTTGCCCTTTTAGCTGTGCCACCAGTTATCACACACCATACAGTATAAAGTTCTTATAAACTTGCGTTATGTACCTTTCCGTGCCAGTGATTAACAAATAGTCACCAAGTCTTTAGACCATTGTACAGACCATATTGCGTTATACACATTGTCTGAACATGAGCTTTTTTGCGCATGGCACATCTCTTATTGTGTGGTGTCCCACCATGGGTGTTCCTTATCTGGCACCTGTCACAAAAGCCTAGTACTCAAAGGAGAAGTCTGGGCAAAAAATGTATTAAAGTATTGTCTTGCCCCCCAAAAGTTATACAAATCCCCAATATACACTTATTATGGAAATGTTTATAAGTGGCTTTTTTCCCGGCACTTACTACTGCATCAAGGCTTCACTTTCTGGATAACATGGTGATGTCATTTCCTGGATAACCTGGTGATGTCACTTCCTGAATAACCTGGTGATGTCACTTCCTGAATAACCTGGTGATGTCGCTTCCTGGATAACCTGGTGATGTCGCTTCCTGGATAACCTGGTGATGTCACTTCCAGGATAACACTGTGGTGTCGCTTCCTGGATAACATTGTGATGTCGTTTCCTGGATAACCTGGTGATGTCGCTTCCTGGATAACATGGTGATGTCGCTTCCTGGATAACATGGTGATGTCGCTTCCTGGATAACCTGGTGATGTCGCTTCCAGGATAACACTGTGGTGTCACTTCCTGGATAACATTGTGATGTCACTTCCTGGATAACCTGGTGATGTCACTTCCTGGATAACCTGGTGATGTCGCTTCCTGGATAACCTGGTGATGTCGCTTCCTGGATAACATGGTGATGTCGCTTCCTGGATAACCTGGTGATGTCACTTCCTGGATAACCTGGTGATGTAGCTTCCTGGATAACCTGGTGATGTCGCTTCCTGGATAACCTGGTGATGTCACTTCCTGGATAACACGGTGATGTCACTTCCAGGATAACACTGTGGTGTCACTTCCTGGATAACATTGTGATGTCAATTCCTGGATAACCTGGTGATGTCACTTCCTGGATAACATGGTGATGTCACTTCCTGGATAACATGGTGATGTCACTTCCTGGATAACATGTTTATGTCACGACTCCCAGAGCTGTGCGGGCTGTGGCTGCTGGAGAGAATGATGGCTGGGGGACACTAAGGGACACAGGGCACTGGAGGAACACTGAGCATCCCCCTGCCAATATCCTCTCCAGCAACCACAGCCCGCACAGCTCTGGGAGTCGGGTCATGAAATCACCATTTAATCCAGGAAGTGACATCACCATGTTATCCAGGAAGTGACATCACCGTGTTATCCAGGAAGTGAAGCCTTGATATGCAGGGAAAAAAGCACTTTATGTGCATGTTCCCGTCATAAGTGTATATAGGTGATTTGTGTAACTTTTTTGTGGGGCAATACAATATGTATATATATATATATATGTATTGAACAGCTGCAGTCACTAAAGGGTTACTGTTTTGTATTATGTCATTCTGTGGACCAATGAAGATACTTCTTTCTTCTCTACTTATCTCTAAGCTCTTTTCTCTGCACACTCTCTTCTCCACCAATCACAGGGACTCTTGCACACCCTGTAGGAAGTAGTCACTTTGGGAGAGGAAGTGTGGCATCAGTTTCCCTCTGATTATTTAAGGAGTAGGACACACACAGACCAGGCATCCCAGCTGTACTTAGCTAGGCCCTGGCTTTGCCAGGTCCTTGTCCAGGACAGACCAGCTGTGAAGTAGCCAGACACACGTGTATGGAGAACCCAGAGACTTTTCACTTACAAGCTATGACTACAGACACTATGCAGTATTAAACCCCTAAAGGAGGATAAGTCAGAGATCACCCCAGCCCACGCCATAACCCTCTCTTAAAAGTGCAGGGCGGTATCCTAAGGCAGAGGAACTGACCTGGATACAACAAAGCTACCGTAACCAAGGTCTATGTACTCTATCTTACAGCGCAGGTAAAAACCAGGACACCCTCGAACACTTCGCCCAGGTAATTTAGTCTGGGGCTTGTGTCACCCCTGAAGGACAGGTACCCCGACACTACAGGGCAAAAGGTGGTTTAGTAAAACACGGACACAAGTATTCTTCTTACTAGTATCTTTCAAGTTCCCCCAGAGCACACTACTACCCTGGGTTGGGGCTCTCCCGACAAACTCCTTTACTCTCTACGCTAAGCTCCACAAGCACCGCTACTCTACCTCAGCACTTAAGGTATTTCCCAGCACACATTCAGTGAACTCAAGTCTGTATCACAGAAATTATCTATTGCCAAGCTATCCTGTATTACAAGAGACTATCAGTAAAGTTATCTTATTTATTCTACTGGGTCTCAGTGATCATTGTGCCAGCACCTACACACACTGGCTACACACTCCTTGAGTTAGTCTCTCCTTTCTGTGGGTGGTGGTACTGACAGTCCGGGTGGGTCATATTCCCACACTGGACAACTGTGACAAGAACACAACACCAACGTATAGCGATCACCACCATTGCACATATCACAGTTCAAACATTTAGTCCACACTCAATGCTCATGTCACAATTTAGAGCTTATTGCCTTATAGCACATACAGTCATGGCCAAAACTGTTGGAACTCCTACATTTTTTCAAGAAAATGAAGTATTCCTCCCAGAAAATTATTGCAATTACATACGTTTTGTTATACACATGTTTATTTACTTTGTGTGTATTGGAACAACACAAAAAAACAGAGGAAAAAGGCAAATTTGACAATTTCCCACAAAACTCCAAAAATGGGCCGGACAAAATTATTGGCACCTTCAACTAAATATTTGGTTGCACTACCTTTGAAAAAAGAATAACTGGAATCAATGGCTTCCTATAACCATCAGCATCTTCTTACACCTCTCAGTTGGAATTTTGACCCACTTCTTATTTTGCTAACTGCTCCAAGTCTCCCATATTTGAAGGGTGCCTCTCCCAACAGCAACTGTAAGACCTCTCCACAGGTTTTTAGTGGGATTTGGATCGGGACTCAATGCTGGCCACTTTAGAACTCTCCTCTGCTTTTGTTTTCATCCATTTCTGGAGGCTTTCTGAAGTATCCTTGGAGTCATTGTCCTGCTGGAAAACCCATGACTTAGGACTCAAACCCAGCGTTCTCACACTGGGCCCTACATTGCCACCCAAAAATGGTAATCTGAAGATTTTATGATGTCTTGCACATAGTCAGGGCACCCAGTTCCAGAGGCAGCAAAACAACCCCAAAACCTTATTGAACCTCCACCATATGTGACCGTAGGTCCTGGGTTCTTTTCTTTGTATACCTAATTCCCTCCACCATATTTGACTGTAGGTTCTGTGTAGGCCTTATGGCCTCCCCCATATGTGACTGTAGGTGCTGTATTCTTTTCTTTGTAGGCCTCATTCCCTCCACCATATGTGACTGTAGGTCCTGTGTTCTTTCCTTGGTAGGCCTCATTCCCTCCACCATATGTGACTGTAGGTGCTCGGTCTCCTCTTTGTAGGCCTCATTCCCTCCACCATATGTGACTGTAGGTCCTGTGTTCTTCTTTGTAGGCCTCATTCCTTCCACCATATGTGACTGTAGGTGCTGGGTCTCCTCTTTGTAGGCCTCATTCCCTCCACCATATGTGACTGTAGGTCCTGTGTTCTTCTTTGTAGGCCTCATTTCCTCCACCATATGTGACTGTAGGTGCTGGGTTTTCCTCTTTGTAGACCTCATTCCCTCCACCATATGTGACTGTACTGTAGGTCCTGGGTTCTCCTCCTTGTAGCCTCATTCCCTCCACCATATGTGACTGTAGGTTCTGGGTTCTTTTCTTTGTAGGCCTCATTCCCTCCACCATATGTGACTGTAGGTCCTGGGTTCTTTTCTTTGTAGTCTCATTCCCTCCACCATATGTCACTGTAGGTGCTGGGTTCTTTTCTTTGTAGGCCTCATTCCCTCCACCACATGTGACTGTAGGTGCTGGGTTCTCCTCTTTGTAGACCTCATTCCCTCCACCATATGTGACTGTACTGTAGGTCCTGGGTTCTCCTCCTTGTAGCCTCATTCTCTCCACCATATGTGACTGTAGGTGCTGAGTTCTTTTCTTTGTAGGCCTCATTCCCTCCACCACATGTGACTGTAGGTGCTGGGTTCTTTTCTTTGTAGGCCTCACTACGTTTTCGGTAAACAGAGATTTGTGGTAAAGCACATCATTCTACTATCTTGGTCTCATCTGTCCACAAAATGTTTTCCTAGAAGGATTTGGGCTTACTTACATACATTTTGGAATACTGCAATCTAGCTTTTTATGTCTCTGTGTCAGCAGCGGGGTCCTCCTGGGTCTCCTGACATAGCGTTTCATTTCATTCAAATGTCGACAGATAATTGGAGCTGACACTGATGCACCCTGCGCCTGCAGGACAGCTGGAATTTCTTTGGAACGTGATTGGGGCTGCTTATCCACCATCCGGACTATTCTGTGTTGCAATCTTTTATCAAATGTTCTCCTCTGTCCATGTCCAGGGAGATTAGCTACAGTGCTATGGGTTGTAAACGTCTTGATTATGTTGCACACCGTGGACAAAGGAACATCATCAAGATCTCTGGAGATGGACTTGTAACCTTGAGATTGTTGATATTTTTCCACAATTTTGAGTCTCAAGTCCTTTGACAGTTCTCTTCTCCTCTTTCTGTTCTCCATGCTTAGTGTGGCACACACAAACACACAATGCAATATGGCAACTTCTCTCCTTTTTATCTGGTTTCAGGTGTGATTTTTCAATTGCCCACACCTGTTACTTATCACAGGTGAGCGTGGCCGAGCACACCTGTTACTTATCACAGGTGAGCGTGGCCGAGCACACCTGTTACTTATCACAGGTGAGCGTGACTGAGCACACCTGTTACTTATCGCAGGTGAGCGTGACTGAGCACACCTGTTACTTATAGCAGGTGAGTGTGACGGAGCACCCCCGTTACTTATCACAGGTGAGTGTGACAGAGCACCCCCGTTACTTATCACAGGTGAGTGTGACGGAGCACCCCCGTTACTTATCACAGGTGAGTGTGATGGAGCACACCTGTTACTTATCGCAGGTGAGCGTGACTGAGCACCCCCATTACTTATCACAGGTGAGTGTGACGGAGCACACCTGTTTCTTATCGCAGGTGAGTGTGACTGAGCACCCCCGTTACTTATCACAGGTGAGTGTGACTGAGCACCCCCGTTACTTATCACAGGTGAGTGTGACTGAGCACACCCGTTACTTATCACAGGTGAGTGTGACGGAGCACCCCCGTTACTTATCACAGGTGAGTGTGACGGAGCACCCCCGTTACTTATCACAGGTGAGTGTGACTGAGCACCCCCGTTACTTATCACAGGTGAGTGTGACGGAGCACCCCCGTTACTTATCACAGGTGAGTGTGACTGAGCACACCCGTTACTTATCACAGGTGAGTGTGACTGAGCACCCCCGTTACTTATCACAGGTGAGTGTGACTGAGCACACCCGTTACTTATCACAGGTGAGTGTGACGGAGCACACCCGTTACTTATCACAGGTGAGTGTGACGGAGCACCCCCGTTACTTATCACAGGTGAGTGTGACGGAGCACCCCCGTTACTTATCACAGGTGAGTGTGACGGAGCACCCCCGTTACTTATCACAGGTGAGTGTGACGGAGCACACCCGTTACTTATCACAGGTGAGTGTGACGGAGCATCACATGCTTGAAACAAAGTTATTTACCCTCATTTTTGAAAAGGTGCCAACAATTTTCTCTGTCCCATTTTTGGAGTTTTGTGTAAAATTATGTCAAACTTGCCTTTTTTTCTTCCATTTTTTTGTGTTGTTCCAATACACAAAAAGGAAATACTTCATTTTTTGGAAAAAAAAAATCAGGGATGCCAACACTTTTGGCCATGACTGTATTATTTTATATATATTGCACTTTTTCCTGGAATGTCCCTTTTATTACACTCTTAGTTAGTACATGTGCCTTGCTATGGACTTATTAATTATAACACAATCCTTGTCCCAATTTATGAGTAAAATCAAAAAATTAGTTTTTATGCTGAAGATGCATTACTGTCCTTATTTTTCTTTTGGATGCTTTTCAGACTTGTCCTTGCGGCCCAACGCATTTTCCCAGCCAATCATCAGGGGCCTTGCTGCTGTGTTAGTTCAGAAGAAACATAGCTCGGATGATGGCTGCACACTTGAGCGTGGACTGAGGGGGAGATTTATGAAAGGGCGTAAATATACACCTGGAGAAAACTGCCCACAGCAACCAATCACAGCTCAGCTTTCAGCTCTGGTAGAATATAAGAGGAGCTGTGATTGGTTGCTGTGGGCAATTTACTCCAGGTGTATATTTACACCCTTTCATAAATCTCCCCCTAAATGTATGTGCAATAAGAAATGTGCCATGTGGAAAAAAACGCATGTTCAGACAATGTGAATAACGCTATATGGTCTGTACAATGGTCTAAAGACTTGGTGACTATTTGTTAATCACTGGCACGGAAAGGTACAAAACGCAAGTTTATAAGGACTTTGAGTTGTGCCACCAGTTATCACACACCATATAAAGTGCAAAGGTGACGGCTGCAAAGATTTACTGTTTGGCATCTTGTTGGTTTTTAGAAGCATAAATAAAAAAAGGTAAATTTTTTATTGACTATTTTATTTTCAGTGATTATATACAATAAGAAGATCCTAACAGTGAAAATTCAGTATCTATCTATCTATGTATGTATCTATCTATCGGAAGATAGTAGCAGGGTGGAGCTCTGGCCGTATACTATTGATTGTGGGAAGAGTATCGGGGTGGAGTGCTGGCCATATGCTATTGACAGCGGGGAGAGTATCAGGGCGGAGTTCTGGCCGTATGCTATTGACAGCGGGGAGAGTATCAGGGCGGAGTTCTGGCCATATGCTATTGACAGCGGGGAGAGTATCAGGGCGGAGTTCTGGCCATATGCTATTGACAGCGGGGAGAGTATCAGGGCGGAGTTCTGGCCGTATGCTATTGACAGCGGGGAGAGTATCAGGGGGGAGTTCTGGCCGTATGCTATTGACAGCGGGGAGAGTATCAGGGCGGAGTTCTGGCCGTATGCTATTGACAGCGGGGAGAGTATCAGGGCGGAGTTCTGGCCGTATGCTATTGACAGCGGGGAGAGTATCAGGGCGGAGTTCTGGCCGTGGTCTCAGTGAGGAGGTGAGGATGGTTCGTTTTTATATTTTAAAACAGGCTTCGATTTTTTAAAAACTAGTTTTATTGGAAATAAAACAATTATGAAAATATTCTTAATCTGATGATCTCCATGGAAATCGATGATATGGGGTACGGCTTGCTCTCCTCCACCAAACGGTCGCCCCACCATCTGTTCTGGTTGCCTGTGAAGCTGGGAGTGTGGATGGGTCATGTACTGGCATGCTGCAATGAGCTCCACATCCTAATCTTTTTTACTGCAATGAACAGTGTCTCCAATGGCCTCTTTATTATATTTGAAGATTCCAAACTGAATGGAGAGGTGGCCAAAGCAGCGTTGGCAAATGAAGACTGTCCCCACATAGACCAGACTATAACGCCCGATGAGGGCCAGTCCTTTACGCAGTCTAGCACTAGGGAGAAAGGTGGACCCTACTTTCTCCTTTCACCTGAGGAATATCCAAGCCCGCCTGATGGAGGAGTAAGAAAGGGTAGGTAGATGAGTTTTATCTGAGAACCCAGGAGTGTGCTGTGTCAGTACAGACAGGAGAACTTTCTTGTTATAGATGGAGTAAACAATCTCTGCATCAAGTCTTCCACTGAGAAATGGTTAGAGAGCAAAGTAGGGCAGAGCTGTATAATGCAGCAACCCCCAGACCTACTCCATACTGTGCCCAGTAAGATGGCGGCGGCAGTCCCGTTCCCAGTAAGATGGCGGCGGCAGTCCCGTGCCCAGTAAGATGGCGACGGCAGTCCCGTGCCCAGTAAGATGGTGGCAACAGTCCCGTGCCCAGTAAGATGGTGGCAACAGTCCCGTGCCCGGTAAGATGGCGGCGGCAGTCCCGTGCCCGGTAAGATGGCGGCAGTCCCGTGCCCGGTAAGATGGCGGCGGCAGTCCCGTGCCCGGTAAGATGGCGGCGGCAGTCCCGTGCCCAGTAAGATGGCGGCAACAGTCCCCTGCCCAGTAAGATGGCGGCGGCAGTCCCGAGCCCAGTAAGATGGCGGCGGCAGTCCCGTGCCCAGTAAGATGGCGGCGGCAGTCCCGTGCACAGTAAAATGGCGGCGACAGTCCTGTGCCCCTGTAGCCTCATGACTGTTACATTTGCCCATGATTATAAGGCAGTACTGGTAGGATTTCTAGAACATGTTAGGTGGCCGTACATGGGGCACAATCTGCTGGTACTGCCACAGCTGGGGGGACACACATGGTATATCTGTTTATGCCACACATCAGTCTCTGCTACGTTACAGGCTACGTCCATCACTCTGAAACAAGCTTAATGGGAAAAAGTGATAATAAAAACTGAAATGGTAGAAATGTTTCTGTCACCACTTGTCGGCCCATCAGACGTACGTTCCAAGCATCGTTGTTGTTGTTGTCATGATCTGAATCCATTGTCTGCCGACTTGTTCCCTCTGCATGCGTAAAAGCAAGAAAATGGCTGCATGCTATGTCTGTAGCTGCAAGCAAGTGGGTGGTATCACTATGGCAACAGGAGGACTTGATGTGAGTGTGCAACACACTGCAAATGCTGCATTCCCCTCCTTAAATCCAATCTCTGAGGCAGCCATTCTGATCCCTAGTAATAGAATGAGGTGTTGTACGCCTCGCTGGGCACGTCCAGCATGAAGACGGCCTGCTGTATGGAGAATGGCAGCACAGAGTCTCTACCCAGCTATGTATAAATGGTTTTCCCTCCAAAATGCTGGAAATATTGCCAATGCATGCGGAAGGAAAAGTCAGCCCCGAGGCACCTAACTAAGCACTTACATAAGCCGCCGCTGTAGTGTGTGCACCATGACCTCTCCTGTGATCTCTCATCTTGTAATCTCTCCATAGTTTGGCTCCGCTGGATTTTGTTGCCAAGTGATACGACTCTCAGCATGTAACCGTGCATGGGGATCCTGCTGAAATGGCTACACTGTTGACTTCATTCTTAGTCCATTCAACTTTATGATCCACTGCTGTACTTTGCATTACATCTTTCAAGCGAAGGTTCTAAAAAAAAAAAAAAAAAAAAAAGCTAAGATAAGTGGTTAGAGCGCCCTCCAGTGTGCACATGGCCTCATTCATCTTGTAGCATGGATCAGTAGCAGAGAATGGTCTAACAAGCTTTGTAATCATTTCCTTTCCTCTGGTGCCACTGCCCATAACATAGGAAGGAATTCTGGCGGGCCATATGCTGCATGATCTTGCCATATAGGATCAAGGGTGGATGCACCACATATAATAGTGTCATGCTAGTTTGATGCTTTCTTGGCTAACATTGGATCTGACTGGCTGCTGTCATTCTGTGAGAACAAAAAATGGAGACAATGGAAGAACCGGTATTTCTCAGGATATTCTTTGAGCCATAGGAACCCTGCAGAAGTCTGCACAAGTAGGATCATGTGATGCATGGGCACCTGTTACAGTAGAAAGCAATATACAGCTGCATGGAAATGATAAGTTCCATTGGAGAAGAAAATGGCTGCCTCTGCATGTAGCTCTTCTACCTTTTTTTTAAGTTTCTTGATTTAAAAGACTGTGGAGGAGTCTCAAGTCTTCATTGTATTCTTTACAGGCATGTTTTTGCAAAGAGCATCGTGTCATTGCTAAATATGCAAAGAGAGGCAGCCATGGTGGCTTGGGCTGATGTGCAGGAAAGAAGCGAGCGCAGCATTGTACTCACCCGGACAGAACCTCTGCGTATGGACACACATATCACCATCAGGCAACAGGACCTCTCCACAAGGTCCGGCTGCAGTAATCCAGAGCGATGCAGGCCCCATCTGCTGCTACCGCCAAAATCTAGAACTGTAGAGAAATTGATTTCTTTATTTTGCATGAATTGCATGAGGTAACCAGCAGCGACGCAGAGGATTCTGTTCAGAGGTCAGATGCAGACGGTTTCTTTTACATACATTATGTAGCAAACATTTTAAATTGTACAATGAATTGTTCTAGGTTGACTTTTTGTACCTGGACTAAAATGCACTCTGGCAGCCATGGGTCACATTGACCAGTCCTCACGCTGTATATCACCGCTATATGGACAGCCACAAATCTGACTTGTCAATAGGGGATCTTTATTTTCCTGTTTCCATTGGCATGCTTGTGAATATGGAGCCTATATCTGACCTGATGCCTGGCGGCCTTCAGCGACTGGCGGCCTCCACGTGAGGTCTCTTGTATCTTATCAGTGTATAAATGAAACATGGAGGGAATCCCTAAAGATTGTTCCTATTAAATAATCCACATGAATTTCACACATGAAATGTGTTACTTTCAGGCTGGGACTAGCAGTATAAAGTCAGCGAGAACAGACCTGCACTGTATGCAAACTCATACGTTTTGGGCAAAGATGCATGCACAATGTTATGCAACAACAATCTTGCATGAAATAAATTTTGTATTGTAATTTTTACTGCCTGCTCTCTAGACGCTATGTGGGAGAGTCATTGAGCCAATAGAACATATTACATACCCTTCAGTTCACATAACATCATATGAAAGGTTTGCTTTGTAGAGAAGTGGAGGGAGATGCTGAAGATTCCATTCTGGGAAGTTAAAGAAGATTATTTAGTGCAGAACTGCTAAGAATGGCGACTGTGAGAAGTACGCTCTCCATTATGGTAAGACAATGTACCACGATCATAGCGCTCCCGTAGATCCCACACCTTCCAATGGCTGACAGAAATAAAGAGACAGCTGGAGGAGATGTCACCCCAAGACTCAATACTTCAAGCAAACGCTATAAACCTGAGGTATGTCCGCCATTAGAAGACATCACATCTGCAACACTGCTTCTAGGAGACCAGTAACACTTTGTTCCTCATGGTAAGGCTGGGTTCAAACTGTGTTTTTGTGTCTGTTTCAGTATGTTTACCTTTACCGTACAGAAAAACGCAGTCAATCACTGCACGGAAAAAAAAAAAAAACATATCGGTTCAATCCCAGGATTCCCAGGTAGTTGATACTTTATGTTAAACTGTGCTTCTGTGCAGCTTAACATAGACTATACTGCAGAGAACATGGAGAGAGAAGATTGAGAGAGTGGCGGCCAGGAGAGAAGATCGCAGGAGAAGGATAGACGTGCAGAGAGCGGGGGAGGAGATGCGGCCACTACACCTGAGAGGGGGAGGAGATGCGGCCACTACACCTAAGAGGGGGAGGAGATGCGGCCACTACACCTAAGAGGGGGAGGAGATGCGGCCACTACACCTGAGAGGGGGAGGAGATGCGGCCACTACACCTGAGAGGGGGAGGAGATGCGGCCACTACACCTGAGAGGGGGAGGAGATGCGGCCACTACACCTGAGAGGGGGAGGAGATGCGGCCACTACACCTGAGAGGGGGAGGAGATGCGGCCACTACACCTGAGAGGGGGAGGAGATGCGGCCACTACACCTGAGAGGGGGAGGAGATGCGGCCACTACACCTGAGAGGGGGAGGAGATGCGGCCACTACACCTGAGAGGGGGAGGAGATGCGGCCACTACACCTGAGAGGGGGAGAAGATGCGGCCACTACACCTGAGAGGGGGGGCCGGTGTGGACATAAGTGATAATGGGGTGGGAATCACATCACCACACTGACAGGGAGTGTAAAGATTAACGCTGCAGCCGCCCAACAATGCAGCCTGCTGAACTGTGTGCCGCACAGCTCATCGGGACATAAATCATGCGGCTGTGTGTGTGTGGCAGCTGCGGTGTTCTCTGTAGCACAGGCCTTGCGGCCCGGGCAGTGTGGTGACCTGTGACCTCTGCCCGCCCGGTGTGCATCCTCCCTTCTCCTCAGCATTTAGGGCAGAGTCCAGGATCCTCTGCTGTAAGCCTGATGGTTCTTCTCTGTTTATTCTCCCTCCTATTTACCTCTGTCTATCTCTATATATCTCCTATCTATCTATCTCCTATCTGTCTATCTCTATATATCTCCTATCTATCTATCTATCTCCTATCTATCTATCTATCTATCTATCTATCTATGCACTGCCACAGTATATACAGTAACTGGCATCTCTCTCCTCGCCTACTAGGAGTTTTTGTAAAATAAAAATTTTAAAAAAGAAAATGGTTCATGATGTTATAAAAAAAAAAAACACATACAAGTACATAACTACTACCCCCAGCATACTGCAACAGCTAAAACAGTGCATAACTCCCTGATGGCAAACCTATGACGCGCGGCCGCATACAGAAAAGCCGCATGCAAGCTCCAAGGCAGTCCAGCGGCCTTACAGTGCGGCCCGACCCCACGCATTCCCCGCTCCACGTACAGCCCGGACGCAGCTACTGTGACATCACCCGGCACAATAGCTGCAGCCGGACAGACGGAGCGGTGCCGCTCTCCAGCCCCGCCTTGTTCCTGCCTCCAGCGTAGTCTCCTGGTGCCATAGCCCACATCCTGGACCGCAGCAATATTGTAAGTGTGCGTGGGGAGGGATGGGGGTCAGGGGATGGGTCAGGTGGGGTATTGTGTGTGTGTGGGTAAGGGCCCTATTACACGGGACGATTATTGTTCAAATTTAAATGATATTCGTTCTGTGTAATTGCAGGCAATGATCAAAAAATCGTTTGTATGTCATTGATTTAGATCTGAACCTAAAATTATCGTTAATCGTTCGCTGTAATTCCACATTCATTCAAGTTCCGCATTTTTTCACTAATCGTTCAGTGTAATTGCACATAGTTTATTTCTTCTGATCCCAGAAAAACAATGAGCAATCATAGTAACGATTGTAACTAACGATTATTGTTCTGTGCAATATGGTGAACGATTTCAGGTTAACGATAAACAATCTCGTTTGCGATTGTTAATCGTTAGTCGTTAAAAATTGCTCAGTGTAATAGGACCCTGAGGGGGTCAGGTGGGATAATGTGTGTGGAAGGGTCAGGTAGGGTAGTGTATGGGGAGGGATGGGGGTCAGGTGGGGTAGTGTATGGAGAGGGATGGGGGTCAGGTGGGGTAGTGTATGGGGAGGGATGGGGGTCAGGTGGGGAAGTGTATGGGGAGGGATGGGGGTCAGGTGGGGAAGTGTATGGGGAGGGATGGGGGTCAGGTGGGGAAGTGTATGGGGAGGGATGGGGGTCAGGTGGGGAAGTGTGTGGTTTTTAGTTTTCTTAACAATAATTATTCTCACCATTACTGAGCGTGCACTGCATGTAATATGTGTGAGGATATTCTTACCATTACTGAGCGTGCACTGCATGTAATATGTGTCTAGGATAATCTCACTATTACTGAGCGTGCACTGCATGTAATATGTGTCTAGGATAATCTCACTATTACTGAGCGTGCACTGCATGTAATATGTGTCTAGGATAATCTCACCATTACTGAGCGTGCACTGCATGTAATATGTGTGAGGATATTCTTACCATTACTGAGCGTGCACTGCATGTAATATGTGTCTAGGATAATCTCACTATTACTGAGCGTGCACTGCATGTAATATGTGTCTAGGATAATCTCACCATTACTGAGCGTGCACTGCATGTAATATGTGTCTAGGATAATCTCACCATTACTGAGCGTGCACTGCATGTAATATGTGTCTAGGATAATCTCACCATTACTGAGCGTGCACTGCATGTAATATGTGTCTAGGATAATCTCACCATTACTGAGCGTGCACTGCATGTAATATGTGTCTAGGATAATCTCACCATTACTGAGCGTGCACTGCATGTAATATGTGTCTAGGATAATCTCACCATTACTGAGCGTGCACTGCATGTAATTTGTGTCTAGGATAATCACACTATTACTGAGCGTGCACTGCATGTAATTTGTGTCTAGGATAATCACACTATTGCTGAGCGTGCACTGCATGTAATTTGTGTCTAGGATAATCACACTATTGCTGAGCGTGCACTGCATGTAATATGTGTCTAGGATAATCTCACTATTACTGAGCGTGCACTGCATGTAATATGTGTCTAGGATATTCTTACCATTACTGAGCGTGCACTGCATGTAATATGTGTCTAGGATATTCTCACCATTACTGAGCGTGCACTGCATGTAATATGTGTCTAGGATAATCTCACTATTACTGAGCATGCACTGCATGTAATATGTGTCTAGTAGTGATGAGCGAGTACTAAAATGCTTGGGTGCTCGTTACTCGAGACGAGTATTTCCCAATACTCGAGTGCTCGTTTCGAGTAACGAATTTTTGCAGGAGACCAGTTCGGTTGAGGGAAGGTCCTGTGAAAACCTGTCAACCTCAGAAATTGATGGAAACTCAACGGAAATGGACAGGAAACAGCAGGGGCAGCATATATCCATGCCTCTGAGGCTGACTAATGGCACCATTATGCCTAATTCTGGGCAACAGCCTGGTTAAAACAGAGGTAGGCACCACCCAAAAACTCAGCCTGACACAGCATGGCATTGAGAACACAGGGAACCATTAAAACAAAGGTAGCTTATCATGAACCACCCAAAAATTCAGCCTGATACAGCATAGCGGTGAGGACAGAGTGAACAAGTTAGAAGCGGTAGCCAGTGAGCCTTCCAAAAATTATACCAGACCTAGCATGGCAGTGAGCTCACAGAGAACCATTAAAAGTGAGGAAGAAAGTGAGCCTCCCCAGTGAGGCACACCTAGTGAGGCTCCCTAAAACTAGGCCAGACACTGCAGGGCCTTGAACACACAGAGCCATTACAAGTGAGTGAGGAAGCTAGTGAGGCTCCCCAAAACTAGGCCAGACACAGCATGGCATTCAGCACACAGAGAGCCATTACAGGTGAGTGAGGAAGCTAGTGAGGCTCCCCAAAACTAGGTCAGACAGTGCAGGGCCTTGAACACACAGATAACCATTACAAGTGAGGAAGCTAGTGAGGCTCCCCAAAACTAGGTCAGACAGTGCAGGGCCTTGAACACACAGAGCCAATTACAAGTGAGGAAGCTAGTGAGGCTCCCCAAAACTAGGTCAGACAGTGCAGGACCTTGAAAACACAGAGCCATTACAAGTGAGGAAGCTAGTGAGGCTCCCTAAAACTAGGCCAGACACAGCATGGCATTCAGCACACAGATAACCATTACAAGTCAGTGAGGAAGCAAGTGAGCCTCCCAAAAATTGGAGTGAGTCCAGGGGCTGGGATATGTAGTGGACATGAACCCGGGTGCTGACAGCTAACTGGCTAGGCCAGTTGTCAGTCAGCACTCACCATCAAGGGTACACTTGATGCCTCTCGACCGGGGGTGCTGAGGCCCCGGCCACGGCTACACAAAATAAATAAAACAGCAGGCTGGTTGGCGGGGGTGCGATTGGCGGGCCCCTGGCAACCAGTCCCGCTCCTCCGCAGACGTAGTGTGACGTCAGAGCATGGCAGTGAGGACACAGAGAACCATTAGGAGTGAGGAAGCAATTGAGCCTCCCAATAATTAGGCCAGACCCTGCATGGCGGAAGAAGACTTGGCGATTGTCTGAGAATTGTAGGAAGGGGAGAAGGAGATGAGGAGATACCAAGAATCTTCATGTTCAGCTGCTTTCCCCGGGTGGACAGTTGAATTCAGGTGAAATCCAGGCTTTGTTTATTTTTATAAACATCAGCCTGTCAGCGCTGTCAGGCGGTTGCGCTTATCAGTGATGATGGCACCAGCTGCACTGAAGACCCGCTCTGACAACACGCTAGTGGCAGGGCAGGCCAGCACCTCCAAGGCGTAAAGCGCCAGTTGGGGCCACGTATCCAGCTTTGAAACCCAGCAGTTGTAGGTAGCAGAGTGATCGGGAAGGACGGTGGTATGGTCAGCAAGGTACTCCCTCACCATCTTCCTGAAGGCTTCCCCCCTACTCTGTCTAGACTGGGGATGGGTGACATAGTCTTGCTGGGGTGCTATGAAACTGTGAAAGGCCTTAGAGAGTGTTCCCCTGCCCCTTGACAAGCTGCCTGCTCCACCGCTCCTCGGGCCACAGAACTACATCCTCTGGCACTAGTGGTGTAAGATGGGAAGTACATTTTCAGCTTCTACACCAGGGCCTGTTGATATTGATTCACTCTCATACTGTGTTCCTCGGCAGGAATGAGAGTGGAAAAGTTCTGTTTGTACCGAGGGTCCAGGAGGGGGAACACCCAGTAATCTGTGTTGTCAAAAAAAAATTTAACCCAAGGGTCACGGGAAAGACAGCCTGACATAAAGTCAGCCATGTGCGCCAGGGTCCCAACAGGCAAGAACTCCCTCTCCTCACTAGCCTCAATTTCCTCCTCCTCCTCCACCAATTCACCCTCTTCAGGCCATACACGCTCAACAAGTAAGGATTGAGCATGGGTACCCTCTTCAGTGGCGGCAGCAGTCTGCTCCTCTTCCTCCTCATCCTCTACTCCGTGGTAAGAAACTGACGTCAGGGTGGTCTGGCTATCTAGCGGCGGCTGTTCCTTACCCGTCTTCTGAGATGAAGGCAAAGTCTCAGACTTCAGGCTGAGCAGGGAGGTTTGAAGCAGACACAGCAGCGGGATGGTGAGGCTGATGATGGCGGCATCGCAGCTGACCATCTGTGTTGACAGATAGCAGACATCCACGTCCACTCCTCATTGTAGATTTGAGGTAGCTGACTGACCTGACTACCGCTTCGCACCGAGGTTGACATCTGGCATTCCACAATGGCTCTGCATTGCTGGTAAACCCTGGCTACCATCTGGAAGGTGGAATTCCACGTCACACAGCAGTCTGTGAGTCTGCAGTTGCAAGCCCCTTTGCACTGCCAGCACTTGTCCACGTGTCCGTGGTTAGGTGGACCTTGTCGCTGACTGCGTTGGTCAGGGCACAGATGATGTTATTCCGACACGTGCTGGTGTAGGGCTGGGACGGCACACTGTGAAAAGTAGTGGTGGCTGGGGACAGAGAAACGAGGGACAGCCACCGCCATGAGGTTCCTAAAAGCCTCTGTCTCTACCAGCCGATAGGCAAACTGCTGAGCTTGGAGATGCTGCCCTAGTGCACATTTAGGGCTTGGGCATGCGGGTGAGTGGCAGTGTATTTGTGCTTCAGTCTGCTGCAGGGACAGTTGAACGCTGCGCTTGGACACCTTGCTGGAGGGTGTGGAGCATAGTGGAGGTAAAGGGGTGCATGTAGGGTGGGAGGCGCTCGTACCTGGGGCCTGGGCGGGGGGACTGACAGAGCCAGCACGTGACACAGGGGAAGGAGCAGGGGTGCGACTTGCAGACACTGAACGGCCTTGGTTCCACTGAGTGGGGTGTTTAGCACTCATATGCCTGCGCATGCTGGTAGTGGTTAGGCTGGTAGTGGTGGCTCCCCTGCTGATCCTGGCGTGGCACACGTTGCACACTACAGTCCATCGGTCATCCGCAGTTTCTTTAAAAAACCTCCAGACTTGGGAACATCTAGGCCTGGCCGCGGGAGATTGACTCTGTGAAACAGTTGCTGATCTACCCGCTCTGCCCCTGCCTCTCCCTCTGCCCAGCCTGGAGGGGCCAGGCTGTGGGGAAGGAGGCGGAGCTAATCGAGCAAGGGTTCCACTCCCTTGGGTAGCATGGGTGGACTGCGTGGAAGACTGGGTGGTGGATAAGTTACTGGACACATTATCCGCTATCCACGTCAGCACCTGTTCACACTGCTGCGGTTTCAATAACGGTCTACCATGAAACCCCGTAAGTTGGGCAAAGAAGCTATGGAGTGGATGTCTGTGGTGTGCCACTGCTACCTCCTCAACAGGTGCTGCTGTGTCACCCTGCCCTGAACCACGGCCTCCAGCAACGGCATCACTTTGAACCCCACGCCCTTGACCCTTACCCCTGGGGTTCACCATTTTATGGACACTGCAGAGTATGGAGCTGAGATAGGCCTTGCGTATGAAATACAGATATCTGGAAAAATACTTGTAGTAACCAATAGTTTGGTGGGGCTGTATGGTGCCATCTGGTATGGGCAACAACTGTACACACTTTCTGTCACCCCAATACAATGAGCAGTGAAGTTCTATGCAGGATGCACTACAAATCCCAGCAATACAGTGTAGTACAGCAGGACCACCAGCCTCAAAATCAAAAAGGAGTACACTGAGCACTTCTTAGGGGTGTGTATACAACACCTAATGTCCCCTTTCTGCCAGCAGCCGGTCACCACAGTGTGCTGGGGAAATTGTGGTAGCAGCACTGCAACTCCCAGCCAGCAGTCTGATGTAATAGTAATAATAAAAGCTTTTAGCCCTGACAAGGTCTGTGTGTTTGTATTGCTGGTATATACCCTGCCTACTGGAAGGCTATATCCTACACTGACACTCTCCCTGACCAGCAGCAGCTCTCTCCCTGATCTCTCACAGCATGCGTCTGAAGCCAGCACTGCCCCCGCCCAGTTTTATATGGCAGGGTCATCTGATCTGGCCAACCAATCGCTGCTATCGACATGTATGGGTCCCACGTCATCGCAGGATGTACCAAAGGGTCTCCTGCATGTTTATTGGCTGAGAAATAGCGCCCAAACTTACAGGAAACGGATGATGAGATTTTCTCGAGTATCGCGAGTACCAAGCTCGGACAAGCACGTTCGCTCATCACTAATTGTGAACTACACGTATTATTCCTAGCCCTATAATTGTTTGTCTTTATTTTGTAAGTATAGCATGTCACTTCCAGAGGTGATGTAGACATAGAGCTGACCATTAGACACGTGTAACATCCAATGTGCACTGGGACCCAGCTGGCTCCAAGAAACCCAATATAACTATAACTACAATATACACCCATCTCGTCTAAATCGTCACCTTCCCTAAAAAGGAAGAAATACCTTTCCAAGTCAAGATCACTGAAAAGATCTAGAAATTCCTCCATCTCAAACATAGAGGCTTTCTTATGTGTGGCTTGGTGCTCCCCTGGTAGATGTGGCCGATGCTACTGGCTGTACACAATGGCCGCACATAGTGAGGATTATGGCGGCCATAAGATTAATGTCAGATCCCTGGATAATCTGGCAGCGGCTCAGCTTTCTCTGGCGCCAGCTCCTAATAATGTGATTTACAGCTGCGCTTGGCTTCATGCTCACAATAACAGTTTGGTGCGATTCATTTTTAATATACTCATTCACAATTCCTTTCTTGATCTGCTCGGTGTGTGGCACACGGCTTCTGTTATTTCAGCGGTCACCACAGGCCTGGTGCTTTAGAGACAATGGAAATTTACTAAAACATGATTCATTGACTCTTCTCTCCCACAGTGACTGTAGCTATACGATATACTATAGAGAACGAGGCTTGACCCCCCCCCCCCATCCACAGTAATAACATACCCCACAGTATAACACCTTTCCTTCCATCTCCTGTAGGGGGCAGTATAACCCCTTTCCTTCTATCTCCTGTAGGGGGCAGTATAACACCTTTCCTTCCATCTCCTGTAGGGGGCAGTATAACACCTTTCCTTCCATCTCCTGTAGGGGGCAGTATAACACCTTTCCTTCCATCTCCTGTAGGGGGCAGTATAACACCTTTCCTTCCATCTCCTGTAGGGGGCAGTATAACACCTTTCCTTCCATCTCCTGTAGGGGGCAGTATAACACCTTTCCTTCCATCTCCTGTAGGGGGCAGTATAATACCTTTCCTTCCATCTCCTGTAGGGGGCAGTATAACACCTTTCCTTCCATCTCCTGTAGGGGGCAGTATAACACCTTTCCTTCCATCTCCTGTAGGGGGCAGTATAACACCTTTCCTTCCATCTCCTGTAGGGGGCAGTATAACACCTTTCCTTCTATCTCCTGTAGGGGGCAGTATAACACCTTTCCTTCTATCTCCTGTAGGGGGCAGTATAACACCTTTCCTTCTATCTCCTGTAGGGGGCAGTATAACCCCTTTCCTTCTATCTCCTACAGGGGGCAGTATAACACCTTTCCTTCTATCTCCTACAGGGGGCAGTATAACACCTTTCCTTCTATCTCCTGTAGGGGGCAGTATAACACCTTTCCTTCTATCTCCTGTAGGGGGCAATATAACACCTTTCCTTCTATTTCCTGTAGGGGGCAGTATAACACCTTTCCTTCTATCTCCTACAGAGGGCAGTATAACACCTTTCCTCCTATCTCCTGTAGGGGGCAGTATAACACCTGTAGAAATGGGGGGGGGGGGGGGGGGGGGGGGTAGCTGGTGGCAAGCATGCGCAGTTATACAGGAGATGCCAGTGTGCGGTTTAAGGTCTAACTGCTACAAATAACCATATAAAAGTGTATGTTACAACAAGAATGCTCCTCACACCAATACTAGAGGTAATAAAAAATACTTTATGATGGCAAAAACAATAAGGATTAAAAAAAAGCGAAAGAATTCCAAAGGTCTCCTGGACCCTGCAGTACATACAATTTATAATGAGAATAATCAGATTAATCACTTGAAAAACAACAAGAACTTGAACCAATGGGCTGGTCCCGCGTCAGGGCCTCAAGCCTACCACTCACTGGGCTAATAGCCAGGCCGGTATTTAGAGTTCATGCTGCCCTAGGCACTTTGCACGCACAAGCCCCCCCCCCACCCGGTTACTGTACATGCATGGTATATACCCTGGCACTTGGGTGCCACTCTGCTTGATGCCCGCTCTTCTCATCAAACAGACATGATGGAGGAAGGAAGGAGGCCGGGGACGTCTTAGTTTGGGGACTGGTTCTGTCCAGTGTTGGACTGGGGTACCTGGAGCCACCAATATACAACCAGTGAGACACAACATGCTGACCCGCTCCTCTCCTGGATTCATCTGTATCTGTGACAAATCTCAGAACACCCTCCATTTATACAGCTCTCAGGGCATGCTGGGAGTTGTAGTCTCTGAGAGGACAACCCTATAATAAATCACTGTGTGCAGAGTCTCCTGGTGGCTGCAATCTGTGGGTGACATCAGCCCTGAAGGTCCAGCAATACATCTGTCTACAGCGGCAGTTATGATAGGATTGTACTACTGTACTACAACTACCAGCATATCCTAAGGGCTGCAGACTGTCAGTACATGCTGGGAGTTGTAGTGCCTGCAGCTGTTGTAGTTGGGTCCTATACACTGAATGCTTTGTGGCATATAAGAATACATAGATCTGTGGGGGCAGCTGGGGGGACTGGGGAAGGGAGGCAGCTGGGGGGACTGGGGAAGGGAGGCAGCTGGGGTGACTGGGGAAGGGAGGCAGCTGGGGTGATTGGGCAAGGGAGGCAGCTGGGGTGACTGGGGAAGGGAGGCAGCTGGGGGGGGACTGGGGAAGGGAAGCAGCTGGGGTGACTGGGGAAGGGAGGCAGCTGGGGGTGACTGGGGAAGGGAGGCAGCTGGGGGTGACTGAGGAAGGGAGGCAGCTGGGGGTGACTGGGGAAGGGAGGCAGCTGGGGGTGACTGGGGAAGGGAGGCAGCTGGGGGTGACTGGGGAAGGGAGGCAGCTGGGGGTGACTGGGGAAGAAAGGCAGCTGGGGGTGACTGGGGAAGGGAGGCAGCTGGGGGTGACTGGGGAAGGGAGGCAGCTGGGGGTGACTGGGGAAGGGAGGCAGCTGGGGTGACTGGGGAAGGGAGGCAGCTGGGGTGACTGGGGAAGGGAGGCAGCTGGGGTGACTGGGGAAGGGAGGCAGCTGGGGTGACTGGGGAAGGGAGGCAGCTGGGGTGACTGGGGAAGGGAGGCAGCTGTGGGGGGACTGGGGAAGGGAAGCAGCTGGGGTGACTGGGGAAGGGAGGCAGCTGGGGGGGGGACTGGGGAAGGGAGGCAGCTGGGGATGACTGGGGATGACTGGGGAAGGGAGGCAGCTGGGGGGGACTGGGGAAGGGAGGCAGCTGGGGGTGACTGAGGAAGGGAGGCAGCTGGGGATGACTGGGGAAGGGAGGCAGCTGGGGGTGACTGGGGAAGGGAGGCAGCTGGGGGTGACTGGGGAAGGGAGGCAGCTGGGGGTGACTGGGGAAGGGAGGCAGCTGGGGGTGACTGGGGAAGGGAGGCAGCTGGGGGTGACTGGGGAAGGGAGGCAGCTGGGGGTGACTGGGGAAGGGAGGCAGCTGGGGGTGACTGGGGAAGGGAGGCAGCTGGGGGTGACTGGGGAAGAAAGGCAGCTGGGGGTGACTGGGGAAGGGAGGCAGCTGGGGGTGACTGGGGAAGGGAGGCAGCTGGGGGTGACTGGGGAAGGGAGGCAGCTGGGGGTGACTGGGGAAGGGAGGCAGCTGGGGGTGACTGGGGAAGGGAGGCAGCTGGGGGTGACTGGGGAAGGGAGGCAGCTGGGGGTGACTGGGGAAGGGAGGCAGCTGGGGTGACTGGGGAAGGGAGGCAGCTGGGGTGACTGGGGAAGGGAGGCAGCTGGGGGGGGACTGGGGAATAGAGGCAGCTGTGGGGGGACTGGGGAAGGGAGGCAGTGGGGGGGGGGGGGGGCTGGGGAAGGGAGGCAGCTGGGGGTGACTGGGGAAGGGAGGCAGCTGGGGTGACTGGGGAAGGGAGGCAGCTGGGGTGACTGGGGAAGGGAGGCAGCTGGGGTGACTGGGGAAGGGAGGCAGCTGGGGGGGGACTGGGGAATAGAGGCAGCTGTGGGGGGGACTGGGGAAGGGAGGCAGCTGGGGGGGGGGCTGGGGAAGGGAGGCAGCTGGGGTGACTGGGGAAGGGAGGCAGCTGGGGGGGGGACTGGGGAAGGGAAGCAGCTGGGGTGACTGGGGAAGGGAGGCAGCTGGGGGGGGACTGAGGAAGGGAGGCAGCTGGGGTGACTGGGGAAGGGAGGCAGCTGGGGGTGACTGGGGAAGGGAGGCAGCTGGGGTGACTGGGGAAGGGAGGCAGCTGGGGGGGGACTGAGGAAGGGAGGCAGCTGGGGGTGACTGGGGAAGGGAGGCAGCTGGGGGTGACTGGGGAAGGGAGGCAGCTGGGGGTGACTGGGGAAGGGAGGCAGCTGGGGGAGACTGGCGAAGGGAGGCAGCTGGGGGGGGGGGACTGAGGAAGGGAGGCAGCTGGGGGTGACTGGGGAAGGGAGGCAGCTGGGGGGGGGGACTGGAGGCAGCTGGGGGGGGACTGAGGAAGGGAGGCAGCTGGGGGGGGCTGCGGAAGGGAGGCAGCTGGGGGGGACTGGGGAAGGGAGGCAGCTAGGGGGGGGGGACTGGAGGCAGCTGGGGGGGGGGACTGAGGAAGGGAGGCAGCTGGGGGGGGACTGAGGAAGGGAGGCAGCTGGGGGTGACTGGGGAAGGGAGGCAGCTGGGAGTGACTGGGGAAGGGAGGCAGCTGGGAGTGACTGGGGAAGGGAGGCAGCTGGGAGTGACTGGGGAAGGGAGGCAGCTGGGAGTGACTGGGGAAGGGAGGCAGCTGGGGTGACTGGGGAAGGGAAGCAGCTGGGGTGACTGGGGAAGGGAAGCAGCTGGGGTGACTGGGGAAGGGAGGCAGCTGGGGTGGCTGAGGAAGGGAGGCAGCAGGGGATGACTGGGGAAGGGAGGAAGCTGGGGTGACTGGGGAAGGGAGGCAGCTGGGGGGGACTGGGGAAGGGAGACAGCTGGGGGAGACTGGGGAAGGGAGGCAGCTGGGGGGGGGGACTGAGGAAGGGAGGCAGCTGGGGGTGACTGGGGAAGGGAGGCAGCTGTGGGGGCTGCGGAAGGGAGGCAGCTGGGGGGGACTGGGGAAAGGAAGCAGCTGGGGGGGGACTGGAGGCAGCTGGGGGGGGACTGAGGAAGAGAGGCAGCTGGGGGTGACTGGGGAAGGGAGGCAGCTGGGGGGGACTGGGGAAGGGAGGCAGCTGGGGGGGACTGGGGAAGGGAGGCAGCTGGGGGGGACTGGGGAAGGGAGGCAGCTGGGGGGGGGGGACTGGGGAAGGGAGGCAGCTGGGGGGACTGGGGAAGGGACAAAGGAGAGGTGGGGGGGTAGGGGAGAGGCTGGGGGGCAGGGGAGAGGCTGGGGGTTAGGGGGAGAGTCTGGGGGGTAGAGGAGAGGCTGGGGGGCAGGGGGAGAGGCTGGGGGTAGGGGGAGAGGCTGGGAGGCAGGGGGAGAGGCTGGGAGGCAGGGGGAGAGGCTGGGAGGCAGGGGGAGAGGCTGAGGCTGGGGGTTAGGGGGGAGAGGCTGAGGATGCAGGGGGGCCGGGGGGGCCGGCAGACCCTGGGGGGGTGACGGAGCGGCACACACAGCCTGACAGAGGCCGGAAGCTCACCCTCTGCCCCGCACCCCGGCAACCAGCCTGCCTGCCCATCCTGCTCCCGGCCGCTCCGTCACCTCCCTCCCCCCCCCTCCCCCCCCCCTCCCCCCCCCCCTCCCCCCCCCTCCCCCCCCCCGGCGCCCGTGGGAGGTTTTTATAATAATAAAAAGAGTTCCCTGCGGGTGTCTAGTGGCAAATACGGCCCTGGATATAGAGAGGTCACACATAGTGATATAGAAAGGGGTCACACATAGTGATATAGAGAGGGGTCACACATAGTGATATAGAGGGGGGGTCACACATAGTGATATAGAGAGGTCACACATAGTGATATAGAGAGGTCACACATAGTTATATAGAGAGAGGTCACACATAGTGATATAGAGAGGGGTCACACATAGTGATATAGAGAGGTCACACATAGTGATATAGAGAGGGGTCACACATAGTGATATAGAGGGGTCACACATAGTGATATAGAGGGGGGTCACACATAGTGATATAGAGGGGGTCACACATAGTGATATAGAGGGGTCACACATAGTGATATAGAGAGGGGTCACACAGTGATATAGAGAGGGGTCACACATAGTGATATAGAGAGGGGTCACACATAGTGATATAGAGAGGTCACACATAGTGATATAGAGAGAGGTCACACATAGTGATAGAGGGGTCACACATAGTGATATAGAGAGAGGTCACACATAGTGATATAGAGGGGTCACACATAGTGATATAGAGAGGGGTCACACATAGTGATATAGAGAGGGGTCACACACAGTGATATAGAGAGAGGTCACACATAGTGATATAGAGAGAGGGGTCACACATAGTGATATAGAAAGGGGTCACACATAGTTATATAGAGAGAGGTCACACATAGTGATATAGAGAGGGGTCACACATAGTGACATAGAGGGGTCACACATAGTGACATAGAGGGGTCACACATAGTGACATAGAGGGGTCACACAGTGATATAGAGAGGGGTCACACATAGTGATATAGAGAGGTCACACATAGTGATATAGAGAGGTCACACATAGTGATATAGAGAGGTCACACATAGTGATATAGAGGGGTCACACACAGTGATATAGAGAGGGGTCACACAGTGATATAGAGAGGGGTCACACATAGTGATATAGAGAGGGGTCACACATAGTGATATAGAGAGGGGTCACACATAGTGATATAGAGAGGGGTCACACATAGTGATATAGAGGGGTCACACAGTGATATAGAGAGGGGTCACACATAGTGATATAGAGAGGTCACACATAGTGATATAGAGAGGTCACACATAGTGATATAGAGGGGGGTCACACATAGTGATATAGAGAGGGGTCACACATAGTGATATAGAGAGGGGTCACACATAGTGATATAGAGGGGTCACACATAGTGATATAGAGAGGTCACACATAGTGATATACAGGGGGTCACACATAGTGATATAGAGAGGGGTCACACAGTGATATAGAGAGGTCACACAGTGATATAGAGAGGGGTCACACATCGTGATAGAGAGGTCACACAGTGATATAGAGGGGTCACACATAGTGATATAGAGAGGGGTCACACATAGTGATATAGAGAGGGGTCACACATAGTGATATAGAGAGGGGTCACACATAGTGATATAGAGAGGTCACACATAGTGATATAGAGAGGTCACACATAGTGATATAGAGAGGGGTCACACAGTGATATAGAGAGGGGTCACACAGTGATATAGAGAGGTCACACATAGTGATATAGAGAGGGGTCACACATAGTGATATAGAGAGGGGTCACACAGTGATATAGAGAGGGGTCACACATAGTGATATAGAGGGGTCACACATAGTGATATAGAGAGGGGTCACACATAGTGATATAGAGGGGTCACACAGTGATATAGAGAGGGGTCACACATAGTGATATAGAGAGAGGTCACACATAGCGATATAGAGAGGTCACACATAGTGATATAGAGAGGTCACACATAGTGATATAGAGAGGGGTCACACATAGTGATATAGAGAGGGGTCACACATAGTGATATAGAGAGAGGTCACACATAGTGATATAGAGAGGGGTCACACAGTGATATAGAGAGAGGGGTCACACATAGTGATATAGAGAGAGGGGTCACACATAGTGATATAGAGAGAGGGGTCACACATAGTGATATAGAAAGGGGTCACACATAGTGATATAGAGAGGTCACACATAGTGATATAGAGAGGTCACACATAGTGATATACAGGGGGTCACACATAGTGATATAGAAAGGGGTCACACAGTGATATAGAGAGGTCACACAGTGATATAGAGAGGGGTCACACATCGTGATAGAGAGGTCACACATAGTGATATAGAGAGGGGTCATACATAGTGATATAGAGAGGGGTCACACATAGTGATATAGAGAGGGGTCACACATAGTGATATAGAGAGGGGTCACACATAGTGATATAGAGAGGTCACACATAGTGATATAGAGAGGGGTCATACATAGTGATATAGAGAGGGGTCACACATAGTGATATAGAGGGGTCACACATAGTGATATAGAGAGGGGTCACACAGTGATATAGAGAGGTCACACATAGTAATATAGAGAGGGGTCACACATAGTGATATAGCGAGGGGTCACACAGTGATATAGAGAGGGGTCACACATAGTGATATAGAGGGGTCACACAGTGATATAGAGAGGGGTCACACATAGTGATATAGAGAGGGGTCACACACAGTGATATAGAGAGAGGTCACACATAGTGATATAGAGAGAGGGGTCACACATAGTGATATAGAGAGGGGTCACACATAGTGATATAGAGAGGGGTCACACATAGTGATATAGATAGGGGTCACACATAGTGATATAGAGAGGGGTCACACAGTGATATAGAGGGGTCACACATAGTGATATAGAGAGAGGGGTCACACATAGTGATATAGAGAGAGGGGTCACACATAGTGATATAGAGGGGTCACACATAGTGATATAGAGAGGGGTCACACATAGTGATATAGAGAGAGGGGTCACACATAGTGATATAGAGAGGGGTCACACAGTGATATAGAGGGGTCACACATAGTGATATAGAGAGAGGGGTCACACATAGTGATATAGAGAGGGGTCACACATAGTGATATAGAGAGAGGTCACACATAGTGATATAGAGAGGTCACACATAGTGATATACAGGGGGTCACACATAGTGATATAGAGAGGTCACACATAGTGATATAGAGAGGGGTCACACATAGTGATATAGAGAGGGGGGTCACACATAGTGATATAGAGGGGTCACACACAGTGATATAGAGAGGGGTCACACATAGTGATATAGAGGGGTCACACATAGTGATATAGAGAGAGGTCACACACAGTGATATAGAGAGGTCACACACAGTGATATAGAGAGAGGTCACACACAGTGATATAGAGAGGTCACACACAGTGATATAGAGAGGGGTCACACAGTGATATAGAGAGGTCACACAGTGATATAGAGAGGGGTCACACATCGTGATAGAGAGGTCACACATAGTGATATAGAGAGGGGTCATACATAGTGATATAGAGAGGGGTCACACATAGTGATATAGAGGGGGTCACACATAGTGATATAGAGAGGGGTCACACATAGTGATATAGAGAGGGGTCACACATAGTGATATAGAGAGGTCACACATAGTGATATAGAGAGGTCACACATAGTGATATAGAGAGGGGTCACACAGAGATATAGAGAGGTCACACATAGTGATATAGAGAGGGGTCACACAGTGATATAGAGAGGGGTCACACATAGTGATATAGAGGGGTCACACAGTGATATAGAGAGGGGTCACACAGTGATATAGAGAGAGGGGTCACACATAGTGATATAGAGAGGGGTCACACATAGTGATATAGAGAGGGGTCACACACAGTGATATAGAGAGAGGTAACACATAGTGATATAGAGAGAGGGGTCACATATAGTGATATAGAGAGGGGTCACACATAGTGATATAGAGAGGGGTCACACATAGTGATATAGAGAGGTCACACATAGTGATATACAGGGGGTCACACATAGTGATATAGAGAGGGGTCACACATAGTGATATAGAGAGGGGTCACACACAGTGATATAGAGAGGGGTCACACATAGTGATATAGAGGGGTCACACATAGTGATATAGAGAGAGGTCACACATAGTGATATAGAGAGGTCACACATAGTGATATAGAGAGGGGTCACACACAGTGATATAGAGAGGGGTCACACATAGTGATATAGAGGGGTCACACATAGTGATATAGAGGGGTCACACATAGTGATATAGAGGGGTCACACATAGTGATATAGAGGGGTCACACATAGTGATATAGAGGGGTCACACATAGTGATATAGAGAGGGGTCACACATAGTGATATAGAGGGGTCACACATAGTGATATAGAGAGGGGTCACACATAGTGATATAGAGAGAGGTCACACATAGTGATATAGAGAGGGGTCACACATAGTGATATAGAGAGGTCACACATAGTGATATAGAGAGGTCACACATAGTGATATAGAGAGGGGTCACACAGAGATATAGAGAGGTCACACATAGTGATATAGAGAGGGGTCACACATAGTGATATAGAGAGGGGTCACACAGTGATATAGAGAGGGGTCACACATAGTGATATAGAGGGGTCACACAGTGATATAGAGAGGGGTCACACAGTGATATAGAGAGAGGGGTCACACATAGTGATATAGAGAGGGGTCACACATAGTGATATAGAGAGGGGTCACACACAGTGATATAGAGAGAGGTAACACATAGTGATATAGAGAGAGGGGTCACACATAGTGATATAGAGAGGGGTCACACATAGTGATATAGAGAGGGGTCACACATAGTGATATAGAGAGGGGTCACACATAGTGATATAGAGAGGGGTCACACATAGTGATATAGAGAGGGGTCACATATAGTGATATAGAGAGGGGGGTCACACATAGTGATATAGAGGGGTCACACATAGTGATATAGAGAGGTCACACATAGTGATATAGAGGGGTCACACATAGTGATATAGAGAGGGGTCACACATAGTGATATAGAGAGGTCACACATAGTGATATAGAGAGGGGTCACACATAGTGATATAGAGAGGTCACACATAGTGATATAGAGAGAGGTCACACATAGTGATATACAGGGGGTCACACATAGTGATATAGAGAGGGGTCACACAGTGATATAGAGAGAGGGGTCACACATAGTGATATAGAGAGAGGGGTCACACATAGTGATATAGAGAGAGGGGTCACACATAGTGATATAGAAAGGGGTCACACATAGTGATATAGAGAGGTCACACATAGTGATATAGAGAGGTCACACATAGTGATATAGAGAGGTCACACATAGTGATATACAGAAGGTCACACATAGTGATATAGAGAGGGGTCACACAGTGATATAGAGAGGGGTCACACATCGTGATAGAGAGGGGTCACACATAGTGATATAGAGAGGTCACACATAGTGATATAGAGAGGGGTCACACATAGTGATATAGCGAGGGGTCACACATAGTGATATAGAGGGGGGTCACACATAGTGATATAGAGAGGTCACACATAGTGATATAGAGAGGGGTCACACAGTGATATAGAGAGGTCACACATAGTAATATAGAGAGGGGTCACACATAGTGATATAGCGAGGGGTCACACAGTGATATAGAGAGGGGTCACACATAGTGATATAGAGGGGTCACACAGTGATATAGAGAGGGGTCACACATAGTGATATAGAGAGAGGGGTCACACATAGTGATATAGAGAGGGGTCACACACAGTGATATAGAGAGAGGTCACACATAGTGATATAGAGAGGGGTCACACATAGTGATATAGAGAGAGGTCACACATAGTGATATAGAGAGAGGGGTCACACATAGTGATATAGAGAGGGGTCACACACAGTGATATAGAGAGAGGTCACACACAGTGATATAGAGAGGGGTCACACATAGTGATATAGAGGGGTCACACATAGTGATATAGAGAGGGGTCACACATAGTGATATAGAGAGGGGTCACACAGTGATATAGAGGGGTCACACATAGTGATATAGAGAGAGGGGTCACACATAGTGATATAGAGAGAGGGGTCACACATAGTGATATAGAGAGGGGTCACACAGTGATATAGAGGGGTCACACATAGTGATATAGAGAGAGGGGTCACACATAGTTATATAGAGAGGGGTCACACATAGTGATATAGAGAGGGGTCACACATAGTGATATAGAGAGGGGTCACACAGTGATATAGAGAGGGGTCACACATAGTGATATAGAGGGGTCACACAGTGATATAGAGAGGGGTCACACAGTGATATAGAGAGAGGGGTCACACATAGTGATATAGAGAGGGGTCACACATAGTGATATAGAGAGGGGTCACACACAGTGATATAGAGAGAGGTCACACATAGTGATATAGAGAGAGGGGTCACACATAGTGATATAGAGAGGGGTCACACATAGTGATATAGAGAGGTCACACATAGTGATATAGAGAGGTCACACATAGTGATATACAGGGGGTCACACATAGTGATATAGAGAGGGGTCACACAGTGATATAGAGAGAGGGGTCACACATAGTGATATAGAGAGGGGTCACACATAGTGATATAGAGAGAGGGGTCACACATAGTGATATAGAAAGGGGTCACACATAGTGATATAGAGAGGTCACACATAGTGATATAGAGAGGTCACACATAGTGATATAGAGAGGTCACACATAGTGATATACAGGGGGTCACACATAGTGATATAGAGAGGGGTCACACAGTGATATAGAGAGGTCACACAGTGATATAGAGAGAGGTCACACATAGTGATATAGAGAGGGGTCACACATCGTGATAGAGAGGGGTCACACATAGTGATATAGAGAGGTCACACATAGTGATATAGAGAGGTCACACATAGTGATATAGAGAGGGGTCACACATAGTGATATAGCGAGGGGTCACACAGTGATATAGAGAGGGGTCACACATAGTGATATAGAGGGGTCACACAGTGATATAGAGAGGGGTCTCACATAGTGATATAGAGAGAGGGGTCACACATAGTGATATAGAGAGGGGTCACACACAGTTATATAGAGAGGGGGGTCACACATAGTGATATAGAGGGGTCACACATAGTGATATAGAAAGGGGTCACACATAGTGATATAGAGAGGTCACACATAGTGATATAGAGAGGTCACACATAGTGATATAGAGAGGTCACACATAGTGATATACAGGGGGTCACACATAGTGATATAGAGAGGGGTCACACAGTGATATAGAGGGGTCACACATAGTGATATAGAGAGAGGGGTCACACATAGTGATATAGAGAGAGGGGTCACACATAGTGATATAGAGAGGGGTCACACATAGTGATATAGAGAGGGGTCACACATCGTGATAGAGAGGGGTCACACATAGTGATATAGAGAGGTCACACATAGTGATATAGAGAGGTCACACATAGTGATATAGAGAGGGGTCACACAGTGATATAGAGAGGTCACACATAGTAATATAGAGAGGGGTCACACATAGTGATATAGCGAGGGGTCACACAGTGATATAGAGAGGGGTCACACATAGTGATATAGAGAGGGGTCACACATAGTGATATAGAGAGGGGTCACACATAGTGATATAGAGAGGGGTCACACATAGTGATATAGAGAGGGGTCACACAGTGATATAGAGGGGTCACACATAGTGATATAGAGAGAGGGGTCACACATAGTGATATAGAGAGGGGTCACACAGTGATATAGAGGGGTCACACATAGTGATATAGAGAGAGGGGTCACACATAGTGATATAGAGAGAGGGGTCACACATAGTGATATAGAGAGGGGTCACACATAGTGATATAGAGAGGGGTCACACAGTGATATAGAGAGGGGTCACACATAGTGATATAGAGAGAGGTCACACATAGTGATATAGAGATGGGTCACACATAGTGATATAGAGGGGTCACACATAGTGATATAGAGAGAGGTCACACATAGTGATATAGAGAGGGGTCACACATAGTGATATAGAGGGGGTCACACATAGTGATATAGAGAGGTCACACATAGTGACATAGAGGGGTCACACATAGTGACATAGAGGGGTCACACATAGTGATATAGAGAGAGGTCACACATAGTGATATAGAGAGAGAGGTCACACATAGTGATATAGAGGGGTCACACATAGTGATATAGAGAGGGGTCACACATAGTGATATAGAGAGGGGTCACACAGTGATATAGAGAGGGGTCACACATAGTGATATAGAGAGGGGTCACACAGTGATATAGAGGGGTCACACATAGTGATATAGAGAGAGGGGTCACACATAGTGATATAGAGAGGTCACACATAGTGATATAGAGAGGTCACACATAGTGATATAGAGGTCACACATAGTGATATAGAGAGGGGTCACACATAGTGATATAGAGAGGGGTCACACATAGTGATATAGAGAGGGGTCACACATATTGATATAGAGAGGTCACACATAGTGATATAGAGAGGTCACACATAGTGATATAGAGAGGTCACACATAGTGATATAGAGAGGGGTCACACATAGTGATATATAGAGGGGTCACACATAGTGATATAGAGAGAGGGGTCACACATAGTGATATAGAGAGAGGGGTCACACATAGTGATATAGAGAGGGGTCACACATAGTGATATAGAGAGGGGTCACACAGTGATATAGAGGGGTCACACATAGTGATATAGAGAGAGGGGTCACACATAGTTATATAGAGAGGGGTCACACATAGTGATATAGAGAGGGGTCACACACAGTGATATAGAGGGGTCACACACAGTGATATAGAGAGAGGTCACACATAGTGATATAGAGAGAGGGGTCACACATAGTGATATAGAGGGGTCACACAGTGATATAGAGAGGGGTCAGCCATAGTGATATAGAGAGGGGTCACACATAGTGATATAGAGGTCACACATAGTGATATAGAGAGAGGTCACACATAGTGATATAGAGGTCACACATAGTGATATAGACAGGGGTCACACATAGTGATATAGAGGGGTCACACATAGTGATATAGAGAGGGGTCAGCCATAGTGATATAGAGAGGGGTCACACATAGTGATATAGAGGTCACACATAGTGATATAGAGAGGGGTCACACATAGTGATATAGAGTGGGGTCACACATAGTGATATAGAGGTCACACATAGTGATATAGAGGTCACACATAGTGATATAGAGGTCACACATAGTGATATAGAGGTCACACATAGTGATATAGAGAGGGGTCACACATAGTGATATAGAGTGGTCACACATAGTGATATAGAGTGGGGTCACACATAGTGATATAGAGGTCACACAGTGATATAGAGGTCACACATAGTGATATAGAGGGGTCACACATAGTGATATAGAGAGAGGGGTCACACATAGTGATATAGAGAGGGGTCACACATAGTGATATATACAGGGGGTCACACATAGCGATATAGAGAGGGGTCACACATAGTGATATAGAGAGGTCACACATAGTGATATAGAGAGGGGTCACACATAGTGATATAGAGAGGGGTCACACATAGTGATATAGAGAGGGGTCACACATAGTCATATAGAGAGGTCACACAGTGATATAGAGAGGGGTCACACATAGTGATATAGAGAGGGGTCACACATAGTGATATAGAGAGGGGTCACACATAGTGATATAGAGAGGTCACACATAGTGATATAGAGAGGTCACACATAGTGATATAGAGAGGTCACACATAGTGATATAGAGAGGTCACACATAGTGATATAGAGAGGTCACACATAGTGATATAGAGAGGGGTCACACAGTGATATAGAGAGGGGTCACACATAGTGATATACAGGGGGTCACACAGTGATATATAGAGGGGTCACACATAGTGATATAGAGGGGTCACACATAGTGATATAGAGAGGGGTCACACATAGTGATATAGAGGGGTCACACATAGTGATATAGAGAGGTCACACATAGTGATATAGAGAGGGGTCACACAGTGATATAGAGAGGTCACACATAGTGATATACAGGGGTCACACATAGTGATATAGAGAGGTCACACATAGTGATATAGAGAGGGGTCACACATAGTGATATATAGAGGGGTCACACATAGTGATATAGAGAGGTCACACATAGTGATATAGAGAGGTCACACATAGTGATATAGAGAGGGGTCACACAGTGATATAGAGAGGGGTCACACATAGTGATATACAGGGGGTCACACAGTGATATATAGAGGGGTCACACATAGTGATATAGAGAGGTCACACATAGTGATATAGAGAGGTCACACATAGTGATATAGAGAGGGGTCACACATAGTGATATAGAGAGGGGTCACACATAGTGATATAGAGGGGTCACACATAGTGATATAGAGAGGTCACACATAGTGATATAGAGAGGGGTCACACATAGTGATATAGAGGGGTCACACATAGTGATATAGAGAGGTCACACATAGTGATATAGAGAGGGGTCAGCCATAGGCCCAGATTTATCATCTCTAGGTTAGTGTCTGTGCTCCTGAATCATTGCGGCACCACAAGAACTACCCCCTCAGCCAGTCAGTTGCTATAGCTGTGTCGGGCCTCACTCACTGATTGGCTGAGCGGGCATTTCTGAATTGGGGCCGTGACATCACAGGATTGGGAGTTGCATGTTGCATTATGGGGGCACGGGAGTAAATAGGACTTCTTTATTATTATCCCACCCCCCTGTCCCCCCTGGATTTTTCACTGTTGCCCAGAATACCCCTTTAATTTCGCCTCTCTCTCTCTCTCTCTCTAACACACACACACACACACACACACACACAGCCTGCTCCAGCCATAGCACACAATCTTTTCCCTCTATATTACACAGGATATCTTCATATTACACTGCTGCTCATATACAGTCATCAGCATCCAGGAAGAGACCAGCACAGATCTCCCCCCACACAGTGAACTCTTCCAGCTCAGAAACAAACTGCCTATTACTGATAGATTCCCCGACCACCCTTATGTAATAGGGCCAGTGTCCTATTACTGATATATTCCCCGACCACCCTTATGTAATAGGGCCAGTGTCCTATTACTGATATATCCCCCGACCACCCTTATGTAATAGGGCCAGTGTCCTATTACTGATATATTCCCCGACCACCCTTATGTAATAGGGCCAGTGTCCTATTACTGATATATTCCCCGACCACCCTTATGTAATAGGGCCAGTGTTCTATTACTGATATATTCCCGACCACCCTTATGTAATAGGGCCAGTGTCCTATTACTGATATATTCCCCGACCACCCTTATGTAATGGGGCCAGTGTTCTATTACTGATATATTCCCCGACCACCCTTATGTAATAGGGCCAGTGTCCTATTACTGATATATTCCCCGACCACCCTTATGTAATAGGGCCAGTGTTCTATTACTGATATATTCCCCAACCACCCTTATGTAATAGGGCCAGTGTCCTATTACTGATATATTCCCCGACCACCCTTATGTAATAGGGCCAGTGTATTTGGACATTGAGTTTGTGATTGTTTCTAAGCTCATCCATCTATGATGAGCTTTCCCCAAGGACATTGCTATTCATCAGATAGGCCAACAATTGGAGCATTCATGTAGAAATATGTACAAATCCTGCACCTGACTCCAAACCTTCCCCATAAGAAACAATGAATAATCATTTACCATAGTCACTGTAAGATATAGCAAACGTCCTGTTATCATATCTACAGGCCACGGGCAGATCCCCCATTCACTACACAGATAATAGGAAAGGAGAAATCCATGACAAACGGACTAAAAAGACTCTGGGGAGATTTATGAAAATGTGTAAATATACACCTGGCGTAAATTGCCCACAGCAACCAATCACAGATCAGCTTTCAGCTTGGTAGAATAAATGAGGAGTTGTGATTGGTTGCGGTGGGAAATTTACGCCAGGTGTATATTTACACATTTTCATAAATCTCCCCCACTGTGTTTAAGGGTCCTAATAGACACCACTACTTCTCCGACGCAGGGCCTGCAAATAAGCGCTGATGAACGAGATCAGTGTGGTGCCTTTACAACACAAGAAATCGAGCGCCTGGCCTGCACAAAGCAGCACTGTCCTGTTCGTGCAGCCTGAGAAACTGACAGCACAGATATGTATATCACAGTTTTTCAAAATAGTGACTTGGTGTAAGAGCTCCCTGTACTGGGTGGGAGGTGAGTGGGGGAGGGGCATGGTCTGCATAGCGGGGTCTACAGCCCTGTACTCTGACCCAGGAAGTCTCCATCACCTTCATAATCATAGCAGATCCACTTCAGGCTGGGGCTTACATCAGGGGACAGGACTGTGGAGGTAATCTCTCCATAGCTGTAACCCCTCTCTCCCCGGACAGAGAGCGCTGCATGTATGTGCCCACATCTGCCCTGCTCATTCCTTCCTGCTCCCTGCAGTTTCTTTCAGCCCTTGTGTTTCCCATCCTTTCCATTACTGCTATAATGTGCCTGCACTTACACTCAGCTATACACACTGCTACTATAATGTGCCTGCACTCACACTCAGCTATACACACTGCTGCTATAATGTGCCTGCACTTACTTTCAGCTATACACACTGCTTTATAAAAAGGTTTCTGTTACTGTTCTCCTTTGATTCTCACTTCCTGATTGGTCCATGCTGAGCACTCCCCCCCCCATACCCATTGCTGCTATGTGACCACACTGACCTCTGACAGCAGCCCTGCTTCTCTATTCTAGCATGTTGTACTATGCTACTGTATTATGGGGATCTGCAGCTCCATCCTGTATCTACAAGCTACTGCTGCTGTGTTATCAGGGTTATACAGTTACTATACATTATATACCACATGCTGCTATACTGTACAGTTACTAATATCACAGATTCAACTGCTTCTCATTGTTTCATCTCTTCTACATGTTATCTATATCATAAAAATCAAAGTCTGTCTGTCTGTCCTTCTGTCTGTCTGTCTGTCCTCTATAGACTTCCAAACGCCTGAACCGTTTGACCCCAAATTTGGCCCACAGATACATTGGGTGCCCGAGAAGGTTTTAGCGAAGGTCCCGTCCCCGCCAGATGTACAGGAGGGGAGGGGAAAGAGTGCCCCATAGAGATGAATGGGAAAATCTCCTCACTGCAAACACAGGTGATATAATTAGCTGCAGCAGACACGGCAGTTGGAGCCTTAGCAACCAATAGGATTACTGCTTTCATTTTCACAGGGAGCAATGGTTGCTAGGGAAGCTGCCTCACAACATCCACAGTAATAACTGGTAGACCCCCTACTCCATCTATACAGTACAGGTATACAGGACCCCCTACTCCATCTATACAGTACATGTATATACAGGACCCCCTACTCCATCTATACAGTACATGTATACAGGACCCCCTACTCCATCTATACAGTACATGTATACAGGGCCCCCTACTACATCTATACAGTACATGTATATACAGGACCCCCTACTCCATCTATACATTACATGTATATACAGGGCCCCCTACTCCAGCTATACAGTACATGTATATACAGGACCCCCTACTCCATCCATACAGTACATGTATATACAGGGCCCCCTACTCCATCTATACAGTACATGTATATACAGGACCCCCTACTCCATCTATACAGTACATGTATACAGGACCCCCTACTCCATCTATACAGTACATGTATATACAGGGCACTACAGGTATACCAAACTGTGACTGGGTAACACTGCCACACCAGACCTGACCAATACCGCCATACTGTGACTGGATAACACTGTCATACCAGACCTGAGCAATACCGCCATACTGTGACTGGATAACACCGCCACACCAGACCTGACCAATACCGCTATACTGTGCTGGATAACACTGTCATACCAGACCTGACCAATACCGCCATACTGTGACTGGATAACACTGTCATACCAGACCTGACCAATACTGCTATACTGTGCTGGATAACACTGTCATACCAGACCTGACCAATACTGCCATACTGTGACTAGATAACACCGCCACACCAGAACTTATACCACCAAACTGTGACTGGGTAACACTACCATACCAGACCTGACCAATACCGCCATACTGTGACTGGATAACACTGTCATATCAGACCTGACCAATACCGCCATACTGTGAATGGATAACACTGCCATACCAGACCTGACCAATACCGGCAAACTGTGACTGGGTAACACCGCCACACCAGACCTGACCAATACCGCCATACTGTGCTGGATAACACTGCCATACCAGACCTGACCAATACCGCCATACTGTGACTGGGTAACACCATCATATCAGACCTGACCAATACTGCCATACTGTGACTGGATAACACCGCTATATCAGACCTGACCAATACCGCCATACCGTGACTGGATAACACCGCCACACCAGACTTGACAATACCGCCATACTGTGACTGGATAACACCGCCATACCAGACATGACCAATACCGACACACTGTGACTGAATAACACTGCCATACAGGTAAATACAACCCTGCAGGTATACAGCACACTACAGGTACACAGGACCCCAAAACTATACACTACAGGTGCACGGGACCTCCACAAAACTATATACTACAGGTATACTGGACCCCAAACTTTACACTACAGGTATAAAGGACCCCAAAATTATATACTACAGGTATACAGGACCTCCACCAACTATATACTACAGGTATACAGGACCTCCACCAACTATATACTACAGGTATACAGGAGCTCCACCAACTATATACTACAGGTATACAGGACCCCATACACTACAGGTATACAGGAACTCCATCAACTATATACTACAGGTATATAGGACCTCAAACTATACACTACAGGTATACAGCACCTTCACCAACTCTATACTACAAGCATACAGGACCCCAAATATACTACAGGTATACAGGAACTCCACCAGCTATATACTACAGGTATATAGGACTATACAAACTATACACTACAGGTATACAGGTATACAGGACCTCCACCAACTCTTTACTATAGTTATACAGGACCCTCAAACTATTCACTACAGGTATACAGGACCCCCAAACTATATACTACAGGTATACAAGACCTCCACCAATTATACACTACAGGTATCCAGGACCCTCAAACTATAAACTACAGGTATACATGACCTCCACCAACTATACATTACAGGTATACAGCACCAACTATATACTACAGGTATATAGGACCCAACTATACAGCACCAACTATACTACAGGTATATAGGACCCCAAACTATACACTACAGGTATACAGGACCTACACCAACTCTATAATACAGGTATACAGCACCTTCACCAACTCTATACTACAAGTATACAGGACCCCAAATATACTACAGGTATACAGGAACTCCACTAGCTATATACTACAGGTATATAGGACCCCAAACTAAACACTACAGGTATACAGGACCTCCACCAACTCTATACTATAGTTATACAGGACCCCCAAACTATATACTACAGGTATACAAGACCTCCACCAATTATACACTTAAGGTATCCAGGACCCTCAAACTATAAACTACAGGTATACAAGACCTCCACCAACTGTACACTGCAGGTATACAGGACCTCCCTCAACTATACACTACAGGTATACAGCCCCCCCCCCAACTACACACTACAGGTATACAGGACCCCCCCAACTATACACTATAGGTATACAGCCCCCCCAACTATGCACTACAGATATGCGAGACCCCTAAAAACTATACATTGTGGGTATACAGAACCCCTCCAACTATGCACTACAGGTATACACTAATTCCACTGATAAACTCAGATGAAACAATACCTTTAGCTTGGCCTACTGGGCACCTTATAACAAATCTAATTAACACACTGACACTTTATACCCGGGCAGCGCCGGGTACATTTTCTAGTTCAGAATAATAATCAGTATATTTGGGGGATGGAACCAATTGTCTGCAGATCAGCGATTTCTTATGGGAAATCTTATCTACTTTGGTTTAAGATTGGATTTGGATTACAAAAACGGTCCCGGAACAAATTATGCTCGTAATCCAAGGCACCACTGGGCATATATATATATATATATATATATATATATATATATATATATATACACATACACACACACACACACACACACACACACACACAGTGGTGCCTTAGATTACGAGCCTAATTCATTCCGGGACCGCGCTTGTAATCCAAATCCACTCTTGAACCAAAGCAGATTTTCCTATAGGAAATCACTGATATGAAGACAATTGGTTACACACCCCAAAAACAATGAGAAGCAGCTGGATATGTGATATATAAGTTACAGTACAGTATAGCAATCAGCATGTGGTGTATAATGTATAGTAACTGTATAACCCTGATAACACAGCAGCTGGATATGTGATATATAAGTTACTGTACAGTATAGCAGCATGTGGTATATAATGTATAGTAACT